>NW_021145219.1:381052-683027 GCF_900634775.1 Gouania willdenowi | reverse complement strand
TTGCCCTCTGTAAAGCATTTTGTAACCTTATAAGTGCTATATATATAAACTATCTATTTATGTAATCATTTATAGCTATATCTATTTATCTAATATCTTAATTATGTATTTATCTAATAATTTATCTGTCTAATTAATTATATATCTATTTCATTATCTGTCTAATTATTTATATATACTAGTACAGTGCCCGTCGGAAGTATGCATTTATGTTGGAGCATAAGGGGTATATTTATATTTACGGGTGCAATTTTCCTGGTTTAATTCTATGGGATATGAGCATGATAAATGTGTTTTGTGTTTTTTTTACTCACTGTTATATTTTTTTTGTTTGGTGTATTTTTCTGTATTGGAGTCATTATGTGTATTTTTGTATCTTTCTGTTGTGTATTTGTGCATTATTTGTATAATTATTGTTTTTGTTGCCATTGTAGTGATTCTGGAAGCATTTTGTGTATTTTTTGTATAAATATTGTTAAGTTTTTGTTTTATTTTACTCATTTAGTATATTTTTATTATAAATACTGTGTGTGTGTGTGTGTGTGTGTGTGTGTGTGTGTGTGTGTGTGTGTGTGTGTGTGTGCGTGTGTGTGTGTGTGTGTGTGTGTGTGTGTGTGTGTGTGTGTGTGTGTGTGTGTGTACATCCGACTCCGTGAACGCGCATCAAATAAATAAATACCTTGTGTGTTCCCGTGAATGTTTGAGAGGCTGATACCAAAACTCCATAGACATTGTAGCGCCAATCAGAAAAGTAACAAAACGTAAAGCTCCAAACTACATGAATGAGTAAGTAAATTAAAGTATTATCTACAATTCGGCTGTCTTTTTTAAAAAAAAAAAAATAATAATAATATTTTTTTACCTTTGAACCGAGTGGTCAGAGCTTAGCTTCCATGCACGGCACCACAGAGAATCCGCAGTTTTCCAGATGGAGAATTGAACGGGTTGGGAAACGTGTCTCTAAAAGACTCACCAGTGGCTGACGGTTTCAAACGATCTATTCAGAGAGCTCCGTGTCTCGGTCTAAACTATCTTCTTCTCTATCGCTCGTGTGTTTACAGCTGCTTAGTTGTGTGCGCAGCGATTGGCTCTGGCCGCACACGTGACTCTTGCTCTTACTCTTGAGCTGTGCAGTGAAGATGGCGCGCTAGCGCCCCCTCACACCCTGAGGTCAAAAGTTGAATAGGTTTAATTTCGGGGCCGTCCAGAAGTGAAATAAAATTAAAGTAAACATTTTGAAATGACCAAATTACTCTAAAATAACAGATACACACACTCGGGGTATTTGGAACCCGTCGACCGAGTTTCAGGTCCAACTCGCACCGCGTCGGGGAGATATTTGCTCCACACACACACATCCACACATCCACACACACACACACACACACAATTAATGAATTATAGTATAGATCTATCCATCTATCTTCCTTCCTTCCTTGGGCTTTTATTTTGACGCTTTTACTTTTACTTCCTGGTCACGTGACGTCCTTATTCATGTCTTAAACAGTTACGGTAAAACAAGAAAAGGAAACAAACAGAAACTAAATTCGAACTTCATTTTGAAATCCGTTTTTTTTTTTGGTTTTGGTTTCCTGTAACCCAAACAAAAAATAGGAAAAACTGGGTTTTTTCATTTTGTTCTAATTGCCTTCTGTTTTCTGTTTTGCCTTTTTTCAAGTAGTTTAATCCTGTCTGACAATGATTTATATGTTCATACCCTGACCTGAGGGGTCTGGGTATCATTGGATAAAACCTAATTCACTGTTGATGTATGAAAGTGTGATTATCCAATATGAATTGGAGCGAACAGCGCTCTGATCAGTTTCACTTTCTTACAGCACACACAAGTTTTATTCACTTAGTCCTCGATGTATCACACACACACTGGGATAAGAGGACATTGTTTGTTCCTGCTGTCTGTGTCACTATAGCTGCACGTATGTAGGAATGAAAGAATGAATGATCAGGGTGCAGCTGACTGTAGATCAGTCCATCAGATGTAAATCTTTTTTCTAAAGGAAATCAAAAAGATTGCATTTATCCATTAATAATCTTTCTTTCCTAAACGCAGCTGTCAGATCTGCACCAACCAGGATCTTCGAACAATGGGCAGCTCACTTTACAAGAGAATTGATTGGTCAGGAGGCGGAACTTTAATACTTGCTCAGAAGCATCGTTGTAGTGGGTTCGATACAAGAAAATGATATGGCTTAGTCAGACTCCTCAGGAGGCGTGGGTTCAAATCCCACTTCTGACACCAATTGTAGTGGGTTCGATACAAGAAAATGATATGTTCGGGTGAATTTATTGTGCAGGTCCGCCCAAAAGTGCAAACAAAAAAAATGACTTTGCCAAAACCAGATCCAAGTGTACTTCTTTCTATAATAATTACAATATTTACAATATTTACAGCCTGCTTCGTCCTTGTCAAGAATTGGTACCTTCCACGTACTCAGCTCCCCCTTCAAGCACACACAACCTTCCTGTCGTGTTGAAGGCCCTTTATATAGCCTGAGGCCCCGCCCCAACACAATGAAAAGAAAGAAAACCAATAGTCTCTCTACATCCTCTACGTCCCGTGACGTCACTCATCCGCGCCCTGCATATGATGCAATATAATGCGGAAGACGTATTCACTCAGGTTGGCTGGGTAAGTGTATGAATGAGTGGCGTATACCGGTGAAATGTTTGCAACTTGGAGAAAACTATGGATGGGAAAGGAGTTGAGCAGCGGCAGCGGCCAAGTGTGCACCCATGGCGGCTGCGGTGGCTGATGAAAAGAACCCTGAGGACCGTGGTAAATGGATGAAACGGTAAGGAAAAGCTGGTCTGAGTGAGTGTGAATGTATATGTGTGCGTTATCGTCGTGGCCCCCCCCCCCGCACTAGCTGACGGGGCTACTCCGTCACACCTTCCTCCCTCTCCCCAAGGTTGCCAAGGTTGGGCAACCTGGAAAGGTAGTCCGCCACAACGTTGTTTATGCCCTTGCGATGACGGACCTCGAACTTGAAAGGCTGTAAGGACAGATACCACCTTGTCAGCCTACTGTTGTGGTCCTTCATGCTGTTAATCCAGGTGAGTGCGCGGTGATCCGTTTCAAGGACAAACTCTCGCCCAAGGAGATAGTAGCGGAGACTCTCTAGTGCCCATTTGATGGCCAGACCCTCTTGTTCTACCACCAAGTATCTACACTCTCGAGGTAAAAGCTTCTTGCTCAGGTCGAGAATGGGCCGCTCCTCTCCTGGATCACCTTGAGCCAGGACCGCACCAAGGCCAACTCCAGAAGCGTCAACCTGCACTACGAAACCCTTGGTGAAATCTGGACTTTGGAGGACTGGAGACGAACACAAGCACTCCTTCAAAGTCCAGAAAGCTGTTTCGCATTGTTCTGTCCAGACCACCGGATTCCTTTGGTCTTTCGCAGTTAGTGCGGTGAGTGGAGAAGCAATGGTGGCGAACTGTGGCACGAAGCGTCTGTACCACCCAGCAAGACCCAAGAAAGCCCTCACCTCCTTCTTTGTTCTCGGTCTGGGACAGTTCCGCAGTGCCTCCACCTTGTCGACTTGGGGTCGCACCTGACCTTGACCCAGTTGATAACCCAGGTAGCGCACCTCTTCTCGGGCCCACTCACATTTCTTGAGATTGAGTTTAAGCCCTGCGGCCTGGATCTTCCCCAAGACTTTCGTCAGATGGACCAAATGCTCCTCCCATGTCCGACTGTAGATCACAACGTCATCCAAGTACGCCGCACTACACTCTTCGCACCCTTGCAGCACCTTGTCCATGAGCCGTTGGAAAGTTGCGGGTGCTCCGTGTAGACCAAACGGCATGACGGTAAACTGGAAGAGCCCTGGTGGAGTACGAAAGGCAGTATAAGGTCGGCTGGCCAAATCCAAAGGCACCTGCCAATACCCTTTGCACAGGTCCAGAGTAGTGATGAAGGTCGCTGACCCAATCCGTTCCAACAGCTCGTCAATCCTGGGCATGGGGTAGGCATCGAACTCTGACACAGCGTTAAGCTTGCGAAAGTCAATGCAGATTCGTAGTGTACCATCCTTCTTTTACACTATCACGACTGGACTGCACCATTCAGAGTTAGATGGCTCGATGACTCCAAGCTGCAGCATCGTCTCTATCTCAACCTTCAGCTTCTCCACCAACTTCTGAGGGATGCGATAGGGCCGCTGGCGACATGGATGAGAGTCCTTCAGTCGGATAGTGTGCTCAATCAACAAAGTTTTTCCTGGCTTGGCAGAGAACAGAGAGGGTAAATCATAAAACAGCTGCCGGAGCTGGGTACCCAGTTCAGCAGTGAGGTGGGAGAGATCAGGTCGGTTCCCAACTTCAGCGACAAGGCCAACATCTAGATCCTCCTCTTTTTCCACTGCTTGGACCAGGAGGGCAGCATTAGGAACTGGAACAGCAGGATCTTTCCACTCTTTCAGCAGGTTGATATGATATGTTTGTTTGGCCTTCTTCTTTTCAGGGTGATGGATCTCGTAGGTGACAGGCCCCATACGCCGTGTTATGACATATGGGCCCTGCCACTTGGCCAAAAGCTTGCAGTTCGAGGAGGGAAGTAACAGCAGTACCCTCTGTCCCGGCTCAAAGCTCCGGTTCCGAGCTTGTCTGTCGTACAACCTCTTTTGTTTCTCCTGGGCCTCCCGCAGGTTCTCAGCAGCCTCCTCCTGATACTGAGCCAGCCGGTCCCTCATCTGGAGGACAAACTGCACGACCCCTTGTTCGCTGGCTTTAGACTTTGAGGATGTCCACATGGAGTTGAGCAAGTCCAATGGGCCCTGGACATCCCACCCATACAACAGTTCAAAGGGTGAGAAGCCCGTCGAGGCCTGGGGCACCTCACGGTAAGCAAACAACAGGAACGGGAGCCAGCGATCCCAATCCTTCCCGGAGTCATCAACAAACTTCTGGAGCATTTTCTTTAGAGTCTGATTAAACCGCTCCACTAACCCATCCGTCTGTGGATGGTAGGGTGTAGTTTTGAGAGCGGTAATGCCCAGTTGCTGGTGGAACAGTTGGAGCAGTGAAGTTTGTTCCTTGATCCGTCAATATCTCTTCCGGTATTCCGACCCGAGAGAAAAGCTGAATTAGAGCCCTGAGCACACTTGAAGCGGTGATAGTCCGAAGAGGGAATGCCTCGGGAAACCGGGTGGCGTAGTCACACACGACCAGGATGTATTGATGACCTCGGCCGCTCCGGGGCAATGGACCAACGATATCCATGGCAATCCGTCGGAATGGTTCTGCGATGATGGGAAGTGGTTGGAGTGGCGCCCTGTCAGATTTGCGAGGAGAACCAGTTAGCTGGCAGGTAGGACATGTGCGACAGTAAGTTTGTATGTCAGTGTACATGCCCGGCCAAAAAAATCGAGTGCTTATCCGTAGGTATGTTTTGTGTCGACCGAGATGTCCGGCCCAGGGCAGGGTGTGCGCGAGTCGCATCACTAACTGTCGGCAACTAGCGGGAATAACTAAACATTTTCGATCACAAACTGTTCTTTACCCGAAAAGGAAGGGTGTGTGCTGGTCACCACCTTCTCAAATAAACATTTTAGTGAAACATCCTGTCTCTGCAAATTGGCAATATTATCAGGTACTTCCCACAGCCCATCAACAGTTAAGTCCTTGGTAACATGCACAGTACACCCCAACCCTTTCTCAAAACGCCTCTGCCGCCGGGATTTGCGTAGTCCCTTGGTCCCTCCCTCGCACAGACTACCATCCAAGTCATGCAGAGGTTGGAGACCAGCAACTTTGGCTTGAGTCCGGGTAACGACAGGACACACCACATTCCCCATGACCACCCCCCTAGAGTCACTTCCGGGCCCCGGCAAGAGGTCCATTAGCAGAGGGAAATCCCTTCCCAGGATTAAGTCCTTTGGCAGATTGTCGACTACTGCCACAGTCATGAGATACTGTTGCCCCTCGATCTCAACAGAGACCTCTGTTCTGGGGTAAACATGACAATCCCCATGAACACAAACAATGTCTGTCTTGGAATGATAGTCTATATTGCTGACAGGAACCAAACTCCTTTTGATCAGGGAGGTGAAGCTCCCACTGTCAAGCAGTGCAATAGCCTGCTGACCGTTCACAAAAACCAGTCTCTCAGTTCTTAGTGTAAGTTGACTTCCTCCTTGCTCATTCTCAACACGAGGAGCATAACACGCTCCCGTAAGTTTAGTTTTACGCATTGGACACACTGACGCCTTATGTCCCAGCTGCTGGCAGTAAAAACAAATTAAGGTCTTACCCGGTCCTGGCTGATACGGGGTAGAGTTGGCAGTACCTCTAGCATCCTGGCTGAAAGAGTGGAAAGATCCTGCTGTTCCAGTTCCTAATGCTGCCCTCCTGGTCCAAGCAGTGGAAGAAGAGGAGGATCTAGATGTTGGCCTTGTCGCTGAAGTCGCAGTCTCCTCAGGAGGCGTGGGTTCAAATCCCACTTCTGACACCAATTGTAGTGGGTTCGATACAAGAAAATGATATGTTCGGGTGAATTTATTGTGCAGGTCCGCCCAAAAGTGCAAACAAAAAAAATGACCTTGCCAAAACCAGATCCAAGTGTACTTCTTTCTATAATAATTACAATATTTACAATATTTACAGCCTGCTTCATCCTTGCCAAGAATTTGTACCTTCCATGTACTCAGCTCCCCCTTAAAGCACACACTACCTTCCTGTCGTGTTGAAGGCCCTTTATATAGCCTGAGGCCCCGCCCCAACACAATGAAAAGAAAGAAAACCAATAGTCTCTCTACACACAGAAACAAAATCACAAGATTAGTATTTTTAACAAACTACAAAAAAAACTAACCACAATAATATATTTACTAACGGCTCAAAAATTCCCCAAAAGAGAAAATCAAATAATTCTTTACTGAAACCGTAAAGTCACCTGACGTCCCGTGACGTCACTCATGCGCGCCGTGCATATGACGCAATATAATGCGGAAGACGTATTCACTCAGGTTGGCTGGGTAAGTGTATGAATGAGTGGCGTATACCGGTGAAATGTTTGCAACTTGGAGAAAACTATGGATGGGAAAGGAGTTGAGCAGCGGCCAAGTGTGCACCCATGGCGGCTCCGGTGGCTGATGAAAAGAATCCTGAGGACCGTGGTAAACGGATGAAACGGTAAGGAAAAGCTGGTCTGAGTGAGTGTGAATGTATATCTGTGCGTTATCGTCGTGCCCCCCCCCCCCCCGCACTAGCTGACGGGGCTACTCCGTCACAATCGTAGTATAGAAACACAGAATAAATCCCGTAAATTAGTGCAATAAGAGAGAATCCAGATTCATAGTACAGGCCCTTAGATTTAGATTTAATATTTATATTTAACTTTTACATTTAAATTTACTATTTATATTTTACTTTTACACTTAGATTTACCATTTATATTTTACTTTTATGTTTACACATTTTTAACAATGATGTAAAACATGCTGTTTTACATGAATTTGTCTAAAATGAATGTAAAAAGAGTTAAATGTTCAGAATATGAAACAGTGTCTAAGTTTTTACATTCTGCACCCCATATCTATTCAGCAGGAATTTTACTGCCTTGTGCCCTATGACTGCTGGGATTGACTCCAGCATCTCCTGTGACCCTGTACAGGAAAAAGCAGGTATAAAAGATGAGATGAGATCAATAAAGACTCATTGGTCATCAGGAGAAATCAGCCTATCACACTCCACCCAGCATTGACAGCAGGGCTGTAGAGGTGATCAACAGCACCAATAAGCTGATGGTGCAGTTAACAGATCATCTGAACTGGTCATTACACACTTCATCTTTGGTCTAGTAAACCCAACAGCATCTGAACCTAATGTGTGGGATGTCCACCACATTCTACTGGGGAACCATCAAGCTGTATGTTCCTCTGCTTCAGCAGCTTCAGACAGAAGGTCTACAGTGAGTGGTGAGGATGGCGGAGAAGCTCTTTCATCATGTGGTCATTTTATTTGGGAAGAGGATCCACCGCAGAGTTGTCATAGTTAGTTCAGGGGCCAAACATGGACCAGTTTTATCTTGAGTGGGCCGCAAATTTTAGGCAATTTTAACATTATTCTGCCTTTTAAATTCACTGTAAAATAATGGAAGTTACAAACAATATCTAATCTTTAAAGTTCCTTGAGTTTGTAACTACATTTTATTCAATTTAAAGGAAAAATGTTGAATAATTTTAATACATTTTGGAAAAGATAATGCTTTGTTTTTCATCAATTTGCGATTAAAAATGGCTGCCACCATGTGATATAAGCGTGGGAAAACTGAGCACTGGCAAATTTTGCGGATATTCATTGAATTTATGTATTTGGAAGGGCTGAGATATCGACAACGGCATTACTTGGTTCTACACAATGATTCATGTTTTCTGTATTTGGGCCTTGAGTTTGGCACGTGTTCCCCAGCATCAGACCCAGAACTAC
This sequence comes from Gouania willdenowi, assembly GCF_900634775.1. Classification (NCBI taxonomy): domain Eukaryota; kingdom Metazoa; phylum Chordata; class Actinopteri; order Blenniiformes; family Gobiesocidae; genus Gouania; species Gouania willdenowi. The sequence goes on along the minus strand of NW_021145219.1, from coordinate 674,576 downwards.
TCAGTCCTGCAACAGTTTCATTCCCCAGGCCATCAGAATCCTGACCTCACAATAAAGACTTCAAATTGTCTTCACTGACAGCAAAACTGCTCTATATTAAAGCAACTTTAAGTTAGTCCATGTATAAAAATTAAATCAATAATAATGATAATGATCCTGACAAATGTTCTATAGTCAGGAGGTGAAAGAACTGTTACACTCAAAAAAATGATTCTGGCCCCTCTTAGAGGTGACACATTACAATATTGCTTACCATATGAATAACAAATGAGTTCCAATAAAACCCAAACATGTCTAATGAGGGTAAGCTTAAATCAATTCATAGACCCTGTGCCACAACAAGATTGAGTTCGATCCACGTATTTTACCATGCGCGGGAAACCACGCCCCTTGTCTTTGCAAAGAAGAACGTCATCTACAGAGAATGAACCGAACCTTTCCGTAAGTCTTCTGTTTTTTTATGTATTTATCAGTGTGCCAGACACTTTTTTGTGAAATAAAGTGGGTACTGTAACATAAATAGTCATGTGTGCACTGTGCTTGCACTTGTATTGAGACGTTTTCAGCCGCGCTTAAGACATTAGCAAGCAATGTTTGAACTATTAGTCAGTATCAAATATCTCGTTGTCAAATATGTTATTACTTAGCCAAGCACAGACATTAACTTAAACTAGTTTTCAAGGAGCTTTATTTGAACGTTGTTTTTAATTTTTTTTTATATATATACGCTAATTCACGTCCAAAATCACGCTAATTCACATCCTTGTCAAAGCACGTCCGTGCACATTGTACAAATATCTGCAATAATATTGTCATTAACTTTTCACTTTTTATTGGGGCTTTTGTCAATTATTTGAGTCAAAAGTCACTTTGTACCCGAATAAAAGTCGTAAACGAGGTGGAACACATGCCCGCGCGTGCATGCTAAGGTTTAACCCGGAGACAGATGACTAAAATTTGCAGTTAATGGAGGGAAGTGTGCGCACATTTTTGCTAGATTTAGTGAATACTTAGAGGCTCTTATCAACTACATTTCTGTTCAGAAGCCACTGTTGGCGTTGTTGATTTGTGTGAACGTCACTGTGCTCACGGACACCCGCTGTGTCGGTGTCACAGTCTGAGTTTACCTCGGAATGAGATCGATTAAGAGTTTATGGGCACATGCGCGCGCATGCGCACATATGTTCTCTCAAGAAGGCAGACCATGTGATCCCGTGTCACGTGACTTAGTTTTTGTGAATTTTTTCTATAACTAGTACAGTGCCCGTTGGAAGTATGCATTTATGTGGGAGCATAAGGGGTATATTTGCGGGTGCATGATAAATGTGTTTGTTGTTTTTTTTTTACTCACTTTTATATTTTTTTGTTTGTATTTTTCTGTAATGTATGTTTTTTTGCAGTCATTATGTGTGTTTTTGCATCTTTCTGTTTTGTGCATTTTTTTGTATAATTATTGTTTTTGTTGCCATTGTAGTGTGATTCTGGAGTCATTTTGTATATTTTTTGTGTAAATATTTAGTTTTGTGTATTTTGAGCCATTTTCATATTTTGTTGTATTTTTCTGTAATGTATGTTTTTTTAAGTCATCATCATGTGTATTTTTATCTTTCAGTTGTCTTATTGTTATTTTTTGTAGAATTATTGTTTTTTGTTGCCATTTGTTGTGATTTCTTTGTATAAATAGTGTTTAGTTTTTTGTTTTATTTTACTCATTTAGTATATTTTTATTATAAATACTGTGTGTGTGTGTGTGTGTGTGTGTGTGTGTGTGTGTGTGTGTGTGCGTGCGTGCGTGCGTGCGTGCGTGTTTGTGTGTACATCCATCTAGTACAGTGCCCGTTGGAAGTATGCATTCATGTGGGAGCATAAGTTTAACGTAAGATAACGTAACATGTTTGTGTGTGCTCATGCGCCAATGTTTGTGTGAGCGTGCGCCAGTGTTTGTGTGCGATTGCACGAGTGTGTCTGCGCGCAGTGTGTTGTGTGTTAAATTCTGCTTAAGCTGATTCAAATTTTTATTTAATTTGAATCAGCTTAAGCAGAATTTAAAGGGGTCATATCATGGTTTTAAATCCTTCCTTTGTACATATAAATCATACAGTTGTGGTCTATATAAAGCGGAACTGCAATGCTTCAGTCTGAATTCGTCATTATTATAGCTCCACAGGCCCCTTTTCTACCCCTTTTTTTGATGTGCTTCTGAGAGCAACTCTTTGTGCGGTCTCTTTAAACACTCCATACCCTGCCCCCTCTCCAGGTTCAACTCCACCCTGCTCGGCCATTTTTGTAGTTTGATAGAAGAGATACAGCTATGTAGCGGCGCATAAACTGGGGGTTCCCTGTCCTGCGGTGGTGCCCTTTGGGTCTGGCTGGGCCGGTCCTGGCAGGGGTCTTCTGGGGCGGGTGGTACGGGCCGCGCCCTGCCATGCCTGCGGGTGTGGCCCCGGGTGGCCCCGGCTGGGGCAGCGCCCTGTGAGCCGGGCTCTGCGGTGTGGCTGGGCCCTTTGGTGGGGGAGGGGGGGCTGTCTGGGGCGCATTGCGCGGGCGGCATCAAGGAAAGGCGATCTGGCGCGCTCTGGGGTGCCTGGTCGGTGCGCCTGGGGGCCGGCGGGGCAGCTTGCAGCATCCCCTTGGTGCCCTCGGCGACTATGGGCGTGGTTGTTGTCCCTGGGGGCGCTGCTCTCGGTGCCGCTTCCGTTTCGGGTCCTTCTGGCCGGGGGTCCGGACCCTGCTGGCTCTGGGCCCACCGGCGGGCGCCCGCCGGCTGCCCGTTTCGCGCGGCTCTGGCCGTCTGCTGGGCACAAAGAAAGAAGGGGGGGGGGGGGGGGTACGCTTCCTCAAAAAGGTTAAGAAATGCTTGCCACTTTTGAAAGAATTTGTCAGTCATACCTTTCTTGGAGTATCTAATCTTTTCAACTTTCAGAAAAGACATGACCTCATTTATCCATTGAGTGCTGGATGGGGAACTTGTTGACTTCCAATGTATGAGGAGATGCCGTCTGGCAATAAGAGATGTGAATGCTAAAATCTGCAGGTGAAGAGCTGAATAATTGGAGTAGTTCTCGGGGATACCGAAAATAGCCACATGAGAAGAAACATCAACGTTTTTTGAAAGCACTTTAGACATGGTATTAAAATAGATTTGCCAAAATGTATTTTAAGCTGGACAGGAGAAAAACATATGAGCAAGATCACAGGGCGATCCACCACACCTATCACAAATGTCTATGGTAGTTGGAAAAATTCGAGCAAGCCTTGCTTTTGAGTAATGACACCTGAACAAATCCTTAAATTGGATCAATGTCAAACGAGCACAGATAGTTGTCTTATGAATAAGTTTCAACGCAGAGTCCCACCAGCATTGGTTAAAGACCACTCCTAGTTCATTCTCCCAGGCTTCTTTTGTTTTTGTGGTTAAATAATTATCATATGATTGAATAATGTTATATATTTTAGAGATGATTGACTTTTGTGAGGGGGTTAACCGTAAAAGTTCAGTCCAAGGCTGCTCAGGAGGAAGGTAAGGAAAACCAGGGAATAGTGCTTTGGCACAATTCCTCACCTGGAAATATCTAAATAGATGAGTGGGCGGTAGATTAAAGTCAAGAGAAAGATCTGTAAAAGAGCAAAAAACCCCGTCCTTGTAGAAATCCTTAAAACGCCTCAATCCCTTATCATGCCATGACTTAAAAACATGGTCAGTAAATGTGGGTTTGAACCTATGATTTTTCAACAATGGTGTTAAAGGCGTAGAATCGATAAATTTGAATTGCCTCCGAAACTGAAAAAAAATCCTAAGAGTAGAAATCACCACCAAGTTACAAGTAAGGCCAGAGAGGTTGACAGAAACAGAGTCAGTTAATAACGCAGAGAGGGATGACAAGGGACAGGACAGCATCTCCAAATTACACCAGGGAACATCAACTGACCCTGACCAATATGTAATCCTAGATGTATTCACTGCCCAGTAATAAAACTGGAAATTAGGCAAGGACAAGCCACCATCAAATTTGCAACTTTGAAGTACTTTTAGCCTGACACGAGGTGATTTGCCGTTCCACAAAAAATGTGAAATAGTTGAATCAATCGATTTAAAAAACCGTTTTGGTAAAAAAATGGGCAGGCACTGAAACAAAAATAAAAATTTCGGTAAAACATTCATCTTTACTGTATTAATTTTCCCAATCAACGTGAGGGGGAGTGAAGCCCATCTTTGAAAATCAGATTTAATCTCAGATAACAGGGGGGAGAAATTGGCAGAATGAAGAGATTTGAAGGATCTAACTATATTGACGCCCAAATACCTGAATCCAGAGGGGCTAAACTTAAAAGGAATATCTGATGGACACATTTGCATTGCTAGTTTATTAATAGGGTAGCATTCACTCTTTGATATATTGATCTTATATCCTGAAAAAGAGCCAAATCTATGAAAAAAGGAAAGAATGTTTGGAAAAACAGTCTTAGGATTGGTAATATACAACAATAAATCATCAGCGTACAGTGAAAGTTTGAATTCCTTTTGTAGCCGGGTAATGCCAGTGAGGTCTGGTGCAGACCTCAAATATATTGACAGGGGCTCAATTGCGAGTGCAAATAGGAGGTGCGACAGTGGGCAGCCCTGCTTGCAGCCTCTATTTAGAGGAAAACATCTAGATCTGACATTATTGGTGACGCTGCTAGCACATGGAGATGTATAAAGAAGTCGTATCCATGATATGAATTCATCACCTAACCCAAATTTTGCCAGGACTGCAAACAAGTAATGCCATTCAACTCTATCGAACGCCTTTTCTGCATCAATCGACAATACTACTTCCAGTTTATTAGTGGTACCTTTAGAATAGATTATATTTAGCAGAGTGCGAACATTGTAAAACAGCTGGCGCCCCTTTATGAAACCTGTCTGTTCCTTAGAAATAATGCTTGGAAGCACGTTCTCTAAACGGCAAGCGAGAGCCTTAGCCAATATTTTAGAATCTACATTCATTAAAGAAATGGGTCTGTATGAGGAACATAATTGTGGATCTTTATCTTTTTTTAGAAGGACGCTAATAGAGGCCTGCCTCAGTGTAGGGGGAAGATTGCCACATGATAGGGATTCAATATAAACTGAATGTAATATCGGAATAAGTTTAGAATGAAATGTTTTAAAGAACTCCACCGGAAATCCATCCGGGCCCGGCGCTTTATTATTTTGCATGTTTTGTAAAGCCAAATTAAGTTCTGCAACTGTCAGTTTCGAGTTTAACTGATTAAGTGCTTCTGAGTTTACAGTAGGAAATGTAAGATCATCTAAGAAAGCATGCATGTCTGTTGAATCAGAGAATTCGGAGCTGTACAAGGACTCATAGAAAGAGGAGAAAACTGAATTAATAAGGGCAGGGTCTTCCACCAGGGCTCCAGAATCATTTTTAATACGAGGTATTAATCGGGATGCTGCTTGACGGCGCAACTGATGAGCAAGTAGTCTGCCCGATTTATCTCCATGTTCGTAATATTTACAACGTGAGTGTAATAATAAACGCTCCGCCTCGTTGGTAGTAATAAGGTCCAACTCTGTTTGTATGGCAACTCGGCGTCTAAACAAATCAGTAGTTTGGATGACTGTAAGCTGCTGGTGTAAAGATTTAAGTTCGGTCAATAATGTTTGGATTTTCAACATCCTTATTTTTTTCACGTGCGCAGAATATGAGATGATCTGGCCTCGCAAATAGGCCTTTAAAGATTCCCATAGTAATGTCATTGGGATAGGCTGCGACTCACATTGGTTAAAGCTGATGAAATCATCTATTGCATTGGAAATCAGTTCACAAAATTTTCCATCTGATAAAAGAGAGGTGTTGAATCTCCAGTGTGAGGAGTAATTCAGACTAGGCAATATTTGTACATCCAAAGACATAGGCGCATGATCTGAGATAGTAATAGGGTGGTACCCAACATCTGAGACCTTAGGCATAAGCTTAGCATCTACAAAAAAATAATCTATACGCGAAAAAGTCTGGTGCACGTGCGAGAAAAACGAGTACTGTCTGCCAGTCGGATTACGAAATCTCCAGGGGTCTACATAGCCTCCACTGGACATAAAAGAACTAAGAGACTTAGCCATCTGGGAATGAGCTGGTCCAGGGTTAGAACGGTCTAACTGAGGGTTAATTGTACAATTTATATCCCCACCAAATATCAGTAAGCTATCATTTAAAGAGGGCAATTTTTCAAATAATGTATTCATAAAATTTGGGTTATCAAAGTTTGGCGCGTATACATTAACTAATAAAACAGGAACTCGAGATATAAAACCAGAGATAATCAAGTACCTGCCATCTCTGTCAGAAATGGTTTTGGTGTGAGTGAATGGGACAGATTTACCAATCAATACGGCAACCCCTCTGGCCCTGGAATTGAAGCTAGAATGGAATATCTTGGCAACCCAGGGACAACACAGTCTGACATGATCATTTGTTCTCATGTGGGTCTCCTGCAGAAAGACAATATCAGATTTTAAGCGTTTTAAATGAGAAAAGACCTTGGATCTTTTAACAGCACTTCCTAAACCTTTGATGTTCCAGCTAATAAATCTGATATTTGAGCTTTTAGTGTCAGTCATGTGTATTAAACATTAACACAAAGGGACAACTTGATTCCAAACCCCCCAACCCCAAGAGGGAGAGAGTGAGAGAAGAAAAGGAAGCAGAGAAATAAAAAAAACAAAAACAAAAAAAAAAAAAAAAAAGAAAAAAGGGGAGAAAAAACACCAACATGAACGAGTGGAACCCGAAACCTACCCAAACCCCCCAGAGCACTTACCATTACCCCATCCCCAAACGATAGGATGCCAGTGCAAACTCCACTAGGAGTCAAACCCCAAAAAGACAGACTCAAGGCTGTAGACCTAAGAACCTTCCTCATACTACTCCAAACTCTGAGAGGCGCCCGCAGAGGAAGTAAATAATCAAACTGTAAGGCAAATATATTTCGAAATATATACAGGTATATATTAAACAAAAGTAAGTTATATCTATTCAGGTTATTACTAACAAGAACATTATTTAAGTGTGCAAAATATTGTTTGAAATGTGTGTAACAGTGTGTGGCCGCATTGTATTGAAAGTGACATGTTAAATAATAAAATAATACAAAAATAAGATAAAAGCAAATAATAATACAAAAATCACGGAACCACCACAAGAATAAAATAAAAAACTAATAATACAAAAATCTCACAACCACCTTTAACAAAGTAAAATAGAATTCTTAACGCGTAAATGTCATGAAGACAGACCAGGATTACTTAAGAGTTTTCAGAAACACGTTGGCCTCTCCAGGAGATGTAAACTCTCTTGTGACGTTTCCTCTTGTGATTCGGAGACGAGCTGGATGTAAAATCCGGGAAAATGGAAACCACGGCGTTTTTAATCTTGATCCGCTGCTTGGCTCTGGCGCGTTGTAAGATGTCAATGCAGTCCCCACAGTAGTGCATCCGAGCTATGACGGGACGGGGACGTTCACCAGGTTTAGGTCTGGGCTGAAGTGACCTGTGCGCGCGGTCAACCAAGGTCAAAAGGTCAAAAGCTTCCTTCAACAGGGTGGAGATCATGGCTGCGGTAACAGGTCCATCTTCTTCAGGTAGCCCCACGATCCTGATATTGTTGCGGCGTGATCTCGCTTCCAAATCCTCGCACTTACTTTCAAGTGCGAGGACCTGGGTCGATAAGCTCTCGACTTTTGTCTGGAGTGAAGTCACGTCATCCGAACACACAGTTAACGAGCCCTCCATAGTATGTACCGTCCCCTTGAGCTCACCCACCTCCGCTCTGATAGCCGATATGCTACCACTTAGCTCCGTCGTTACAGCTTGCAGCTCAGACTTTATCTGGGCTAAAGTATCGGTCATAGCTGTTGCCAGTTCAGTCTTAAATACTCCTAACCATCTCTTTTCGGAGACTGGCGAGCAAATCCGCTTTAAAGTCTATGGTGGCTATGTTCAGTGAGGGTCCAGATACGTCGGGAAGAGGCGGCATTGGAGCCGAGCTGGATCACTCGGAGCCGAGGATGAAGCAGTGGCAGCAGGCCGCGACACCCGCGCCTCCCGAGCTGTTCACGTTTCTAGGTTTTGGTGGCATGGTGGTTATCGGTTGAAACAAAATACACTTAAAATAATCTAATTTCTTGTCATAAACACAATGAAGTGCCCTGGAATCGTTTAAAAATCAGATCCACGGGAGCCCCCAGAAGCACGTCCTACTCCATCAAGACTCCGCCTCCAGTCCTCATAATACACAGTTTTAAGTATAAATAGTTTAAAGTGACCTGAGCTGAGCCTCATTAAAATATGTGTGGGGAACAGTTTGTGGTCCATCCTCATCTGCATATGACAGATTGTTTCACTCTGTAGTGGATCAAACTGTGACTTTACGTTGGACATAGTATGAAAAAAGTTGAATCACTGTGACCAACATGGACAGAAGTCTGCATCTGTCAGAGTTTTAATCGTGCAGCAGCAGCTGAGTGATCACAGCTGCTGCTGCACGACGCACAAGTCTGTGTGGCTTCAAATGTTTTTAGTGCAATCTAATTTTTCACCTTATCGGGGCGCTGCACTTATTCCAGGGTTAGAAGTGCGTAAGAGGAAAAGGACTTGCGCACACTGGAGAATGCGAGTAAAGCCAGATTTGATCGGGAACACCCACATTACAGGGCTGCTCCACCCAGAGTGCGTAACTGGGATGAAGGCGCGCAGTGATTGACTACAGGGGGAGAATAGCACACAGCCCAAAACATTACTGCTGCGCTGCTTTTTGGACTTACGCACATGGAAGAATAGAGCCCTGTGTCCCTTTGTTTTATATATATATATATATATATATATAGTATGAAAATAGTTGAATCACTGTGACCAACATGGACAAATGTCTGCGTCTGTCAGAGTTTTAATTAATCGTACAGCAGCAGCTGAGTGATGCACGAGTCAGTGTGGTTTCAAATGTAACTAAGTCAATTTTTCTAGTGCAATATGGACTTGGAAAAATACTTACGTTCTTTCCGTAGCTGGGACTCACCAGTTCCACAGAAAAATAAATGAACAATTTTTGTATTATGCTCCATGCATTACTATTGCAACAACACATCATCAGTAGGGTAAAACTAACCTGTCCAGGAAAGGAAGGGTTTCAAATACAATAATCAACAACAATCTATGATCAGATTAATCTATACATATGATCAGTGTGTGTGAGTGAGTGATGTTAGTGTTTCTAAGGTGAGTGTAATATGAATATGGACAGTTGTTGTTTGCTTGTCTCATGTTAGTTTTTTTCTTCTAATGAGAGCATAGTTATTATTATTTTATGCCATAATTATTCCTAAGGAAAGATTTCATCCTCTTTAAAACTGAAAAGCACGTCTCTAATTATGACGTTGTCATTGGTTGGTGATGAAGATGTTGGGAAGATGTACAGGGGTTGCAAAACACTGGGAGGGGGTCACCAGATGCTTTTCAGCCCATTTTTGCTCTTTTTTACCCTTTTTCTGTAACTACACCAAACTTGCCTTATTTTAATCTTTTTTCATCACTTTTTCTTGCCATATTGTTGCTCCTTCATCACATTTCAATGTCTTTTCTGCACATTTTTTTCACTTTCAAGACATTTTCAACAATTATAAACTCTTTCACCACATTTTCCATCATTTTTTGGTCACTTTTAACCCATTTTATTTCTGATTAAAACAAGGATTTAAATATTTAAAATTACTATATTCTATAGCACAAATAATAAACCTCCTGAATAACAGTGGACGTTATTCATATAAATAAATAAATGTGGTTATCACAGATTCATAGAACAATGGACCATCATTTTGCTGACTTTATGAATGGACCCCAAAAAGCTCTCCCCTGTATTCCCCCTTATAGAGGACCCTGTCTCCACATGACTGTTCTTCAATGTTCATGTCTGTGTTCAACCACTTTTGATAGAAATAATGTCTGGTGACCCCAAAGACATTTTTTTTTCTAGAATTAGTTTCTGATTATGTTTGAGCACAGATGTTTTTTTTTTTGTCTTACTGCATTTTAATTGAACAATATTTGTATTTCACAAAGTGAAATGCAGTTGTTTAAGTTTGTTTGTTGTTTTAATTTTAAAATAAGAACAATAATTAAAACATTTCAAAAATGTATTCTAATTTTTCAGAAATTTCAGGCGACCCCTTTAAACTCCAGGCAACCACATAGGGTCCGAACCCCATGGTTGAAAAACACTGATTTAGTGGCTCAGATAGATTTTATTTCATCTAACACCTGTGGGGCGGGACCACACTTTCCTCTCTCTCTCTCTCTTACTCTCTCTCTCTTTCTCTCTCGCTCTCTCTCTCTCTCTCTCTTTCTCTCTCAGTAAAGTATTCTGAATCAAGTACCCCCTGTAGTGACATTACGTACCCCCATTTGAGAACCACTGGTCTAGTGGACCTGGGTGACCTGGGTAAAATATTTCCTGTAATAACAAAGACTTTTTGAATGTTAGCCTCCATGATCCCACATGAACTCACATAAACCCTACGTACTTTCACTGGAATGTCTTTGTTTCATAAATGTATAGACATGCAGGGCAGAATCCACAACATTATCAGTCTGGAACATCAGAGCAGCTGGTTTTACTGAACCAACCAGGCCAGGACTACTAGTGGAACAAAGTTCAACGTTGCCTTTTCCCAGCTAGAATGTCAGGGATTCAGCTCAGAAACAAAGAAAATAAAGATGAAGGACAAAGAATATCAACTGAAAAGTAACACTAGTTTCGAACATTATCATATCATTCCATAAAAAGGGGGTTTTGTGTTTAAATTGAGCCCCACTGTCTTGTTGCCCAACATTGACCTTTGGCTCCTGTCAATGCTTGTTCTTTGAGATGCCCTCCTGGACTTCACTGTGTGTGATGTCCACAGAACAAAGAAGAGTGGGCTTTATAAAAGCTCTGTGTAGATCTGTGCTCTATTATTGTGAGGCTGACGACTCCGAGGTGCACAAAGGGGTGCTTGTTTTATTCGTCTGCTTTTCAGCCCATAATGGGTTACAGGAAGCTGTGTCTACTGCTGCTGCTGCTGAGCAGCTACGCAGTGGCTCGTGAGTAAACATTCATTTGTTTTTGATGTAGTTCAAAGTTAAATTATATGTATTAGCAATATTAAAATTATACATAGCTAAAAGAGATAATAACGTATTATGGCAGATGTAATAAATTGTTGTGTTGACAGCAATAATAATAATATAAAACAGTAATGTGATTAATGTCATCAATTATTTCGATCAATGAAATAAAATGTCATGCTCTATGTAATGATCTATTGTTATTCATTTTTGTTTTTCAACCTTCGGGTCGTGACCCCACGTGGGGTTGCCTGAAAGTGAAATGGGGTCACCTGGAATGTTTAGTAATTGATAAATTATTTGTATCAGAATCAGAATCAGAATCATCTTTATTCGCCAAGTGTATGTTGTACACACGAGGAATTTGACTCGGTCAAATATATTATATTATTCTATCTTATTCATATTAAAACACAACACACAATCTAAAACAACTGTATGCTTTACTTTTAGTATCTTAGATATAAATCTAGTTTAATAAAATCCAGTATAAAGAAAAGAAGAAATTTAATACAGTATGAAAATATCTGAGCTGGCGCATTTTGTCAGTGTGTGCGTGCTAAACCTGTCTAATTTGTATTTGTTTCACAGTATAACAAACATGATGAAAATAAATAAATACAGAAAGAAAAAAATAGTCGTGGTCACCAGGAAATTTGTCTTATCAAAATGTGGTCACGATGCCAAAAAAAAATTGAAACTACTGTATTATTGTGACCTATGAACTAAATTGTGTATGCTCTATTGAATAATTTGTAGTAAAATAACATAGTGAGTATACTGTGATGTACAAAATTAAATACTATGTTTTAATGATTCTATTGGAACCCAAATATTCATAGGAAATTAAGTACAGTCGTAATCACACCAAAGGACGGACAAAATAAGAAAATGCTTCAGCACCTCTACGGCCCTTTTATGTATTATGTATTATGTGGAATAAATCACCTTCTGTTTCATTTGATTTGTGTTTATGTGCATATGTCTACATGTTGGGTTTTGTCTTTCTTATTATGAATTTTATATTTTGACAAGCTGTACAAATAAAGTTTAATTGAATGAAACCTTTCATTTTTGACCAAAATAAACTAGTCTAAACTATATATTTGTAGCTGTTTATTAAATCTGTTAAGTATTCAAAAAATAACAATAAAAAACTAAATATACTTTAAAATATAATGATAAATGATGGATGAAAATAATTGGTTGACTCATATCATAAGAAATTAGTCTGAGATCAGATCCTGCACTATTACTTATTATAATTTGCTTCATGTTCAGGCTAATAAACCATATCTAATGAATTGTGTTTTCCTTTTCCAGAGGACAGCACTGACGACAAACAAACACAAACATGCCTGTGTAAGTTACTGCACTCTGTAGCACTGTCTAAACACTGTAAAATGGTTATTATCTTTGTTCAGATATAGTCACAATCATCATTTAATTTTTAATCTGGAGGATGTGTTCTTTGTTCTTGGTTTTATGTTCCAAGGCTCCAAACACAACACATTTTTAATTCTAATTGAACTTTAAACTTTGAGTGTGTTGGGATCAATGATGCCTTCAAACCCCTGACCTGTTTCAGGAGATAGCAGCAGCTCATGGACTCTGGTTGTTTGCTCTTTTCTTTTTTTTTTTTTTTTTGGTTCAGTACAACGGCCTCTGCACAAATTTAGGAACACTTGTCACCAGGTCCAAAGGTCTGCTACCAGGGGATTCTGTGGAAGTTTGTGAAACTCGAGGAAATTTGAACAGATTATGGAGACAGTGAAGAGTGAGATGATATGGACCAAAACTCATATCTACATTTTTTTTTTCACAAAAGGGCAATATACAATATTAACCTCAATATTTTTACTCAATAAAGTCTGACCAGAAAGACAATTCTGAGTTAAATTTGCTGATGAAAAATGCCACACAGGCACATTTATTAATAAATAGTTGCACACAAAATCACTTGAAGCTTTTTCTCCTCTAAAGCAGTGGTTCTCAAACTTTTTCAGTCATCGACCCCCAAAATAAAGGTTCCAGAGAGCGGGGACCCCCACTGTAGCTGAAGGTAGTTGAACACAGACATGAACATTGAAGAACAGTCATGTGAGACAGGGCCATCTATAAGGAGGGAATAAAGGGGAGAGATTTTTGGGGTCCATCCATTCTTCTATGAATCTGTGATAACCACATTTATTTATTTACCTGAATAATATCCACTGTTATCCAGGAAATGTATTATGATTTGTGCCATATTATATAATCATCTTGAAAATGTAAATACCTGTTTTAATATATTTATAATTGGTTTAAAAGTGACCAAAGATGGTGAAATGGGATTTTTTTTAAAAACTGAAATTTAAAAGTTAAAAGTTGCACATAGAGGTGCCAGAAACAGGGGTAAAAAAGGGCTTAAAGTATCAATACTGGCTTAAAAGTAGGAACAATTAGATTAAACTGGCAAATAATGGCCATGATGAATCATGAATGTGGTAAAATTGGCAAAAATAAGCATGAAATATGGTGAGAAAAGGTTAAAAGTGACATTAATGGGTCAACATATGCAACATTAGGTGGGAAAAGTGGTGGAAAGGGTGTCTAAAATGAAAGTGGATAAAATGTGCAGAAAATGTGATGAAGAAGTGACAGAAATGGGGGTAATGTAGCAAAAATGCATTAAAAGGAGCAAAAATGTGGCAAAAAATAAATAAAATACCTCAAATTGTAAAAAATAATGATACTCTTAGTTACTTAAAGGCATCTGGCGACACCCTCCCAGTGTCTTGCACCCCAAATGGGGTCCCAACCCCAAGGTTGAGAACCCCTGCTTGAAGTGACAGCATGTGTGAGTGAGTTCTGTATTGTGGTTTGTTTAGGGGAAGGTTTGAGTTAGGACGCAGCTTTTCATGCTCTTCTGAAAAGTAAAGAAAGCAGCGACTCCTAAAATGAGTATTTAAAAAAATAATATTCATCTCCTGAAATGTGGAAAAATTGTAAAGAAGGAGTCAGTTTGACTGTACTATTTGAATAATATTAAATACTTATGATGGGATTTGTACTGTGATTGTATAAATAAAAACAAGTAAAAAAAAAAAAAAGATATATCTCGATATAGGCGATATTGTCATTTTCTATATCACCAAAATAGAAAACTCTATATATTTTGAATCATGATATATTGCCCAGCCCTATTTGCAGATGGTCTTTAAAGGTTGAACTGATGAAATGGGTGGTTGCAGAGGTTGGTTTATAAAGTTGAACTCTGTTTCTGCAGTGGCATCCAGATTCAAGGCCCATAAGAAATATGTGTATCAATACACCACAAAGAGCCAAAATGGTGTGGTGGGCATAAGCGACATGAGCAACGGCCCTAAAGTCTCTTGTCAGGTACACAAATCTATTAGTTTTAATGATTTAATGGCCATCGCCTGAACTGCCTGATTTTTACTTTTCTTTCTTTGTGTCATGATGTTTGCAGGTGGAAATGGAAGTCCCTCAGCCATGTGAGTTTGTTCTGCACGTTAGAGACTGTGCTCTCAGTGACGAGACTGATAGGGATCCTCAGGACCCTTCTGAAACAGATGCTTTTAAGGCTGTTATGGAAAGGTGAGGTGTAAACATCATGCTTCACTGAGCCTCAGTTTTTAGAGAAAAGTAGGAATAGGACAAGTTCCCTTGTTTCTTCATGCAGGAATCCCCTGAAGTTCAGCGTGGAGGAAGTCTCTGGTGTACAGCTGTACCCTGAACCAGACGAGTCAGTCAACATCCTCAACATCAAGCGAGGAATTATCTCTGCTCTCCTGGTTCCATTATTAGAGGATGACCAGAGCCGACTTATGGTCATTATCTTCTTCTTCTCTGCTCTTTATTACTAAAAAAACTGCACACATAAAGTTTGTATTTAGAGCAGAAATGGGCAACTTTAAAATGTAATTGTCTATTCAAAAGGCCACAGAATAGACTACAACTAATGACCAATCGGTGCAGAAATGAGTTTATTTTTGTTGTCATTTCATGTATCTATATATGCATATTTTAATATTTTTGTTCTAAGTTGTGTTTTCAGTCGTTCTGTGTTTTATTTGTTGGTTTGTGTGTTTTTAGGGTATTATATTATTTTTTCTATTTTTGTGTTTTTGTATGTTTTTAGAGTCATTTTGTGGTATTCTGTTGTTTTGTGTGTTGTTAGTGTCATTTTGCGTATTTTGTTGTTTTGTGTGTTTTTAGAGTAATTTTTTCTATTTCTGTTTTTTTTTTGTATGTTTTTAGAGTCATTTAGCATATTTTTTGTTGTTTTGTGTGTTTTTAGTGTCATTTTGGATATTTTTGTTGTTATGTGTGTTTTTTAGTCATTTTGTATATTTTTGTAGTCGTATTGGTTTTAAGAGCTGTTCATAATTAGACTGAGGGCCACATGTGGCCCATATGCAGGGCACCAGTGGCCCATGTCTGATTTCGAGGACCACTTTGGTTTACTGCACTTTGAAATATTTGTTCAACTACCTCGGTCTCTTTCAGAGTACCGTGCATGGAAAGTGTTTAACAAAACATTTGGTGAAAGCCCGAATGGATACCCCAACAGAAGTGACCCTCACCAGAGATCTGTCCCGGTGTGACCAATTTTATGGCCGAGAACTCACCAACAGCCCTCTAGCTTTGATGCAAAAGCTGGTTTGTACTTTAATTAAAATTGTTTGAAATTCAGTGATAAATCTAAAATCTAAATCTGAAATGTTTCAACATTTTCAAAATTCATGAAACGAAAAAACCGCAAATAATTTCCACAGAGAAACTTAGCATTGCAGCATCCTAGGACAGTGATTGTGGGTTTGAATCCCAAAAGCAAAGTCACAAATCCAACATTACAAGGTACAAAGACAGTCAACAAAAACGCAAATTAATTCCAGATGACACAAACACAGAAAACCAAATCAACGCAAAGACCGATTTAAGAAACAAAACCCAACAATAAACCAAATAAAGAGGATATAAGTACACACACATATTGGCAATACAGGGAGTGGATAGAAACATTTACAGTTTAAATTTACAACTAACGAAAAACTCCAAAACAACTATTACAGAACAGTAAGTAGAAAAACCTAAAGAAAATCAATTCTATGAATCGAAAAAACTTGCAACTCAGGACATGCAAACCAAAACTTAAGCTTCACTGTCACATGGACCTTTAATAAAGTGTTTCCAAGTAAATACAAATACTTCCCATAATCCAGGACTGCACCATAGACATGCAACTTTTGCAACTTATCAGTCAGAAATGGACTTGTGTTATTTTAACTCAACTAAAGGTGACTACAGATAGATTGGCTCTGGTGGGACCAATGGTGATTCTGGTGTCTAATGGTGACTTTAGGCTTGCAGGCCTAGCATGGCTATTAGTAACTTCATCAGGCAGATATGCAGTTGTGGGATTGACCTTACCATGATGACTTCTTTACACTAAAGGGACTTTCAGCCAGCCAGTTCATTGTTTTTGGTTTCCAGCATAGTCCCTTGTCCAAGCTGATTACAAGTGCTCAAAGTTGCAGCTATCAATTTGACAACAAGGGGAAGCACATCACTGCGGCTCTGTGCACAGAGAAACACAGCTACCTGCCCTTCTCCTATCAGTAAGTTACAATCATGATTGAGTATAATGGGCCAAGTGGCTATGTTTAGCAGTAAATGTTGTAATCTATAATGCAGGGATAATGGATTATCATCCATAGTGACTCAGGAGCTCACCTTGCAAAGTACTAAAAGAATCAACAACAGGATATTTGGTGAGTATTCCCTTCAAGTACAGTTAAATGGTGTGAAAAAAACATATTTTCAGGATCTTTAAGGGGTTAGATTATGCTTTTTCAGATGAGAGGAATTTTCAACAATCATCAAAGTTAGAAACCAAGGCCATGTGACTTGTTTTATTGCAGATGTGAACCCTAGCTTGAAGAAGCCTCTTTACTTTGAAGACCCTGACGATAAAGCTCCAGTCCAGGATAAAGAGGCTGTTCTCAGCACCATGCAAGAACTCCTAGCTTTAGCAGGCACTGACCAGGGTCAGAAGAGAACCAGCCTATTCCACAAGCTGGTTTCCAGCATGCGTGTCCTGAAGAATGAGACTCTAAGCCAGACGGTTACTGAGATGTTTAAAAAGTCAGGCTGGCTCACTATGCAGGCTCTGTTCCAGTGTGGATCTTCAGAGTGCACCAGTGGCATCCTCCAGATTATCAGGAGCATTGACGGAGTGTCGCTTGAAGTGGACGCTCTCATTTACGTTCTGAGTCTACAAGGAAACCCGGATGAAGCCCATGTCCGAGATATGCTCAACATGGCACAATACAAACAAAGCAAGGCAATCATGTATGCTCTGGCCAACACCGTTGTAAAGTAAGTGGAAATGGCAATGATGGTCAAGTCAAAAATGATCTTAGACTCATGAAATTTTAACCAAGTTATTTTATTTATTTGTTATACTACATTATAAAGTTCTGATTTCACTTCAACTTTTTGAAAACCATTGGTTCCATTATTTGCACACAAACATGGCTTTGCATATTCAGTTTTAGTGGTGATAAGACAATCCATGTCTGTGTGATGAGTTAGACATTTGAAGAGTCTGTATCACTTTAGAGCAAGTGATAAACTTTTCGTTTTTTGGCGCCATGAGCCAAAGTGTAATTGAACAAACCAAATACAGCCGTAGCCTGAACTTTAAAGCTTGAATCTTTCTGTTTCTGTCCACAAGGTTTCATAAGTCAGAAGTCACTCCAGTCATCACAGATGTGTCAAAGTTCATGGAGACACTCTTAGATGATTGTTCCGGAAAAGTTCAAGATGTAGTTTCAGAATTTCCTGCCGACCCTCAGGAAGTGTATTTTCTTGTTATGAAGGTAAGCTTCTTCTTCTTCTTCTTCTTGAATCTGTGTTTCACGAAACACGTGCTGTAAAATGTCCAGGTGGTTGGTGTCATGGGTCGAGCTATGCAGGATGTCAACCCCAACCTTATTTCTACAATCGCTGCATGTGCAAAGAAACCTGAGTTGTCATTGTCAAACCAAAAAGCAGCTCTACAGTCTTTCAGATTAATGGATATCAATGATGAGGTATTACAACCAAATCACACATTTCATTTTCCACCTCCCACATGTTTTCATACTTGAACTCTGTACCAGTAGTTCAACTAATGTCTCTCATCATGTTGTTGGTTACAGATCCGAAACACTCTGATGGAGGTGTACAAAGCCAAACAGAGCCCTGTGGAGAAACGTGCTGCAGCTTACCTGATCCTCACAAAGAAGCCAGACCTTCCACTGATAAAAGACATTGTTAATAACTTAGAGAATGAAAGAGACGATCAGTTCAGGAGCTTTGTGCGCTCCCATCTCAACAACATTCTCAACTCTGAGGAACCACAGATGAATCTGTGAGTATAACAAGCAGAACAATGGTCTTAACACAGTATTTAATTGCAGACAAATGGTGTGTTCCCTTGAAGCTAGAAAGTAAGAAAATATGACACCATTACACATGCCACGCATTGATCCTGCTTATTGGTTCATGTATGAGCTGTATTAGATCTCACCTAAGCTTCGACAACATTAAATGTGTTTCTTTAGTACAAAAGATGAGAAGAATAGGTTTGTCTGAGTAAATAAAAAACAACTAGATGTGCAAATGTTGTTACAAAAATGTTATTGTCTGATCTGAGGGCCACAATTATCAATATTCATGTCAGCATTTATAATATTGACCAAATCGAAGCACTAATCCAGTAAAGAACAAAGGGTTTATGGATATATTTTGTGAATTTTTGCTGGTGTTTTGTGAATTATTGTTGTGTATTTTTGGACTAACTTTGATTATTGTTGTTATTTTTGTTGTCATTTTGTGCATTTACTTTAGGAGCTGCACAATGTTTGATTAATATATGATTTTCAACTTGTTTTCTGAAAAATCATTCCTCTTTCTTAAGACTGAAAGATTACATCAAAGAAGCCTTCAAAGATGGATCACTTTCAAACCAAATCTTTCATGAAATGTCACTCAACTACAAAGCCAACTCCCCCTTGGGTTCAATCGAGAGCAACATCCTCTTTGATGGGGTTGACTCCTTACCAAAGGAGATGACACTGGGGAGCACCTTAAAACTGTTTGAAGAGGACTTTGACTTGTTTGAGGTAAGACTTCACCCAAACCACTTATCAAGGCAACACATTCATAGAACATTGTGTAGCTTTAATCTTTAATATTTTGTGCACGTAGGTTGGTATTGAAGGGAATGGATTTGAACCAACAATTGATGCTCTCATTGGAGACAAGGGTTTTTTCTCCAAATTTATCACCAAGCTGATTTTCCCCCCTCAAGAAACCAGAAAGGAAAGACAGGTAAAGATATATCATTCCACCATTGATTCCACTATTCAAACTTTGTGGGCTAAACAGCAGATAAAATATATCTCTATGGTTTACCAAAGTTTTGTTTATGCTCAGAGTTCAATTAAGCTTTGGTGATTTCATTCCAGGCTCCACAAGATCTTCTGAAAGACATTACAGAAGCTTTACGCACTCTCAGGGAAAAAGTGGAAATGTCTGCCTCTCCTGAAGCGACTGCCTATCTGAGGCTTCTGGGAAAAGAGATAGGATACATGAAGAGCACAGAAATGAGAAAAGCCCTGGAGACCTTTTCTATGTACTACCACATGTTCCTCAGGTTTTTTACCTGGCAAGGGTCAGAATGAATATTTTCTGCCATAAACCTTTATAGAAAAATAAATATAAAAGAACACTTTTGGTATGCTTGGATGACATTAAAAATGTTAAATTAAGTTAAAGTTGCATTAGTTTACACACATTGTCTAGCATGTAAGAGGCCAGTATTAGTAGAGATACACCAGTTGCTGTTATGCAGACATTAGCAACTGGTGGCTTGCGGGCCACATGTGGACCCTGGTCTCATTTTGTGAGGCCCCACCAAAGCATGAACACAAAATGTCAACAAAACAAAAACACACCAAAGGTCATCAAAAATAGACAAAATGAGACCAGAAGAACACATAAAATGTCAAGAAAAACACACAAATTTTACAGGATTTTAGAAGCCTTTCCAAACAGAGGGTTTTCACGGCGCGTCATCAACCCGGAAGTTGCCATTTTGGCGATATGCAGCAGCAAAACAACCACACATACACAAGCAAATCTCGAATTTTGAGAGGAAACGGTGAATTATTGCCGTGTTTTTGGCTATATCGTAATCGGTCCAGACCGTGAAAAAACATTTGTAGTGTTTATCGACTGCCAGAAGTTATAACAAATCAGGAGGAGAACAATGTCAAAGGTTATCAGGTTCGCGAAGCTAACCAGGATCTACGAGGCAAACATCTGGGCAACATCCGAATTTGTTCGGCCCATTTCTTGTAAGGTAATGAATTGTTGATAGCAGCGGCTCTCAACTAATTTTTTAGTGTGATGATAATAATATAATTCATATCAAGCTACTGCTTGTGGCATTATTGACTTTTCACTTTTACCATTATTGCAGTACTTACTTTGGCCTTCACAACACATCTGTCGTTGACGACTTGATCTACATGGTTATAGCCCTCCAAACTTTTATAAGATTTAAGGTATTCCGCTGTGCATGGGCTTGGCGAGAAAACCAGGTAGTTGACGATATTTGGATACATTATAGATGGAACACTCTCCGGGTCGTCATTGATCCAAGACAAGGGAGCCAACTCGTATGGATCTGCATCACCAATCAAGCGTAACTATTCCAAATATTGTGCCGTTTCCTGTGGACCAAGTCCTTCCCTGTATGCCTTTCATCTATAAAGCATTTTGAGGAGGCTTTTCTGTGGTTTTATCCATCGCAATAATTCACCATTCCCTCTCAAAATTGGGATTTGCTTGTGTGCGTGCGGTTTGATTTGCTGCTGCATATCGCCAAAATGGCGACTTCTGGGTTGATGACGCAGCTGATGACACGCCATGAAAACCCTCTATGCTCTGTAGTTTCTTTGAATTTGTGTAATTAATGGGACTGAGATATCCACATAATTTACATACTTAATTAATGTTTTCTCTGAAAAACTTAAAAAAAAAAAGTGATTATTTGATTCTCAATTAAAAATAAAAATAAATGATTGAAATTTTAGAATTTTTTATTTTATAAGGGTCAAAAATATAAATAATCTTTTAAAAAGGCTTGATTTTCATTTTCTGTTTCTAAAAACCAAGACAAAATAATATAATCTTTTTTCTTATTGTGTGACAGGAAGTGACCATTTTCAAAGTAAGAGTGCATTTGAGGACGGTGCCGTGTTGGAGAGAGAATTTAGATGCTTCTGTGTATCAGAATGTATTGATGGACATGGATCTGTACGTTGTTTTTTCAGACATAATAAAGAGGGTCTCAGGGAAGAGGATATGATTAGAGAAAAACCTATTCTAGCCCCGCTTTGGAGCGATATGCGTGCTGAGATTTTTGTAGATGACAAGCCTTTTTTTGTGACTTCAAAAATCATGTCAGAGAAAAGGTTCCAAAGATATTTTAGCCTGGGCTAAACACAGAAACACAGCACCAAACCTCGTATGTGCTCTTACTTTGAAAACAGCAAATTCTAGTAACGCCATATAAAAAAAACTTAATTTTTAAATTTCTGTCTTCTAAAATCTAATGTTTTATTTCTAGAAACAGATAATGTGTCATTTATCCCTTTTGACTCTGATGAAGAAAGATGCCATAAATTACAATCTTAATTTTAGAATTTTAAATTCTTTTTTTCTAATATCCTATTCTGAACAAAAATGTCCATTGACCAAAACACACACTGACCCTTTTGAGACAAGACCTAACTAAATGAATGTTTGCAGCTTCAACTTTGCTTCTGTTTCTACTCCAAAGGCATTACATGCACTGACATCAAACACTGAAAATGAAGTGTTTGGCCACTACATCTTCATGGAGAATTCCTTCTCACTTCCCACTGCCTCTGGCTTCCCTCTGAAATACTCACTGGCTGGTGTGTTAGCACCTGGTGCCAAAGGAGGCCTGGCTCCCTCAGCAATGGTAAGCTAAACCTGCTTAGGGTTGGGGTCAATTACAATTACGTCTTCAGTTATCCGTGTTCAGTTACAACTCAATTACGGTTACGGTTACTGGCATTTATTCCAATTAGGAATAAAATTACAATGATCATTGTCCACATGAAAGTAAATTACAATTACGTCTCAATTACAGTACTGAGCCTGAAATAAATCACCCCATAAAACGTAACCCCTCCTTTTGTGTTACCTTTTTTTGTTAGTTCTCTTACAATACTGCCAGTTTTTGACTCAAATGTCTTAAATCAAATCAATCAATCAATCAATCAATCAATCAATCAATCAATCAATCAATCAATCTTTTATTTGTATAGCGCCAAATCATAACCAATGGTATCTCAAGACACTTTACAGTAGAGCAGTCTTAAGGACGGACTCTTCATTTTATGGATACACACATATGCATATATACGTATACACATACATATGTATCCCACACCCAACATGAATTCATCATGGCGGCAAGGAAAACCTTCTGTTAAGCAGCAGGAACCTTGTGTGGATCCCATTCCTATGATGAACAGCCATCCACGTTATGCTGTGTTGGGTGTGTGCAGAGGAAAGGGTGGAGACAGAGCCGTTGAGACTCTGTAACTCCACACTAAGGATCCACGGACCTGCAAGACAAAAGCCAGAAGGAGTACAGGAGCAAACACACTCTAACCTAAATGACCTCTCTCTTAACGCCCTCTCCAACCTCTCTCCAACCGAGCATGCCAGACCCCCCCACCGGCAGTCTATGCCTATTGCAATCTTATTTATGAGCTATGAGCTGGTTCCTAACTAAAAGCTTTACCAAAGAGGAATGTTTTGAGCCTAAACCTTAAAGGTAGAGAGGGTGTCTGCCCCCCAAACCGTGTTGGTAGATGGTTCCAGAGAAGTGGGGCCTGATAACTGAAAGCTCTTCCTCCTATACTACTTTTAGAGACAAATGGAACAACGAGTAGTCCAGCATTTTGAGAGCGTAGTGTTCTGGGGGGATTGTATGGCACTACAAAGCTCCTGGTGAGATAGACTGGTGCCTGTCCATTAGGGCTTTATAAGTGAGAAGAAGAATCTTGAATTCTATTCTATATTTTATGGGAAGCCAATGCAGAGAGGCTAATCCAGGAGTAATGTGATCTCTTCTCCTGTTTTAGTCAGTACACGTGCTACAGCATTTTTAACCAGCTGAAGTGTCTTAGCGACTTGCTCGGCGGCAGCCTGCTAAAAGAGAATTACAATAATCCAGTCTAGAGGTAACAAAGCATGGACTAGTTTTTCGGCGTCGCCCTGAGACAGGATAGATCTGATTTTAGCAATGTTACGGAGATGAAAGAAGGCAGTTCTTGAAGTTGTTTTATGTGAGAGTTGAAGGATAAATCCTGATCAAATAGAACCCCAAGGTTTCTAACAGTTGTGCTTTGTGCCAGAGTAATGCCATCTAGGGCAGTTAGGCTAGCATAGGTTTCTCTAAGGTGTCGTGGGCCCAGTACAATGACCTCAGTCTTGTCTGAGTTAAGAAGAAGAAAATTTTTGGTCCATCCAGGCCCTAATGTCCTTTAGACAGGCCTCAGTTAGATAGCTGATTTGTCTCACCTGGCTTCATTGATACATACAGTTGGGTATCATCAGCATAGCAGTGAAAGTTAACAGAGTATTTTCTCATAACATTACCAAGGGGGATCATATAGATACAGAAGAGGATTGGACCTAGCACAGAGCCCTGAGGAACCCCGTAGCTTACTTTAGTGTAAACAGAAGACCTATTATTCACGTGTACAAACTGGTACCTATCAGATAGGTAGGACTTAAACCAGTTTAGGGCAGTCCCTGTGATTCCAAGTAATTGCTCTAATCTCTCTAGTAGAATATAGTGATCTATAGTGTCAAAAGCTGCACTAAGATCTAATAAAACCAGCACTGAGAGTCGTCCTTCATCTGAAGCCCAGAGTAGATCATTAGTTACTTTAACTAAAGCAGTCTCTGTGCTGTGTTGAGCTCTAAAACCTGACTGGAAGTCCTCGAGCAGGCTGTTGTTTTGAAGAAATTCACAGAGCTGAGCCGCCACAACTTTCTCAAGAATCTTTGAAATAAAAGGAAGATTAGATATAGGGTAGGTTAAATCAGCTGTAAAATACACTAAAATATATTATCTATTATCTAATTAGTTTCTCATCTCTTGGTTACCATGTTAGGCTTCCTAATCAATCAAAATATTGGTATTAATATTTTAGGTGTTGACATCTGAGTATACCATATATAGTATATAAAGTATACCTACATTTAGATTTTTAAAACAATAGTAAAATTATTCTCAAGAGAACTGGCAGGTTGTGTGAAAACTTGATATGAAACATTTGAATGATTATTAACTACATATGTGTAAGTTATATGATGATTTAATGAAATTATAATTAACATTTTTTTTTTCATAGAATTTTCATGCCAATCACAATTACAAAGTCAATTTTCTGAACTCCATTACAGTTCAATTACAATTATAACAGAAACAGTTTCCCCAGTTACCATTACAATTATAATTGAGCCCAAAGCCACTCTGTTATCTCCTCTCCTTTTCAGAATGAATTATCCTTTAAGCCCTCCGTTGGGCTTGAATTCATCACACGGATGGGTGTGTATATTCCTGAATATGTGGACGCAGGCATTGAGATGCACACCAACATGTTTCATCAGAGCTCCTTGAATGCCAAAATCACAATGAAGAGAAACCAGTTTAAAATCGTCCTTCCTGCTCCCACATCAAATGTTCAGCTGGTGACTGTGAGGTCAGCCGTGTGTTTAGATATTGATCATTGGCAGTGAGTGCACGTGTCTGGTTGTTTTCTCACTGATTTCTCTTTCATCAAACACAGTAACGAGTTGATTTCCATTTCATCTTGTCAAAAAACACTCGTGCCGTCTTCGGCGGAGAAACGGTCGGAGTCAACTGACTGCCAGCCACTGTTTAGGGGTTTGAACTTGTGCACCGTCATGCAATATCCCAATGCTACCACCAGGGACCAGGCCCCATATCTCCCACTGACTGGACAAAGCAAGTAAGTGGGTGCTGCTTAAACCACAAAATCGGTCCTTTTGTGTTTTCTACTTTAGTTACACAAGCTCTACTTCTCTTTGAAATAATTGTGTGTGACAATTTCTGGAACAAGAAATAACATTACAATGTTTGCAATTTGGAGCAAGTTAAAGCTGGGCACTCGATTTATTTTCTTTAATTAAAAAAAAGATAATTATTGGTATCTTATAGTATATCGTAAAAGTAATCATCCATCCATCCATTTTCTTCCGCTTTTATCCGGGGCCGGGTCGCGGAGGCAGCAATCTCAGCAGAGATGCCCAGACCTCCCAATCCACGCACAACCTCCTCCAGCCGTTCTGGGGAAACCCCGAGGCGACACCAGGCCAGCTCAGAGAGACAGTCCCTCCAGCGTGTCCTGGGCCTTCCACCAGGCCTCTTCCCAATAGGACATGCCTGAAACACCTCCCGAGATGCCCGAGCCACCTCAGCTGGCTCCTTTCAACGTGAAGGAGCAGCGACTCTACTCCGAGCTCCTCCCGAGTGACTGAGCTTCTCACTCTATCTCGAAGGGTGTGCCCAGCCACCGTGCGAAGGAAACTCATTTCGGCCACCTGTATCCGCGATCTGTCCTTTCGGTCATTACCCAAATCGCATGACCATAGGTGAGGGTAGGAAAGTAGATCGATCGGCAAATTGAGAGATTTGCCCCCCGACTCAGCTCTCTCTTCACCACAACAGTCCGATACAGCGACCGCATCACTGCTGATGCCGCACCGATCCATCTATCGATTTCACGCTCCATCCGACCCTCACTCTTGAACAAGACCCCGAAATACTTGAACTCCTCCACTTGAGGCTAGGACTCTCCACCGACCCAGAGAGGGGAAGCCACCTTTTTCCGGTGGAGAACCATGGCCTCAGATTTGGAGGTGCTGATTCTCATCCCAAGGTTCGACTATTGGCCGGATCCTCCTCTCCAGCACCCTGGAGTAGACCTTGGGGAGGCTGAGGAGTGTGATCCCTCCTGTAGTTGGAGCACACCCTCCGATCCCCCTTCTTAAAGAAAGGGACCACCACCCCGGTCTGCCAATCCAGAGGCACTGTCCCCAACTGCCACGCGATGTTGCAGAGATGTGTCAACCAAGACAGTCCTTCAACATCCAGAGACTTAAAGTACTCAGGACGAATCTCATCCACCCCCGGAGCCCTGCCCCCGAAGAGCTTTCCAACCACCTCGGTGACTTCAGCCGGGGTGATGGGTGAGACCGCCTCTGAGTCCCCAGCCTCAGCTTCCTCATCGGAAAACGTGGCAGTGGGATTGAGGAGACCCTCGAAGTACTCCTTCCATCGCCCGACAACATACCTCGGTTGAGGTCAGCAGCTCCCCCCCTGCACTGTAAACAGTGTTGGTGAAGCACTGCTTCCCCCCCTGAGGCGCCAAACGGTTTGCCAGAATATCTTCGAGGCTGACCAATAGTCCTCCTCCATGGCTTCTCCGAACTCCTTCCAGACCCAAGTTTTTGCCTCTGTGACCGTGCGGGCTGTAGCACGCTTGGCCTGCCGGTACCTCTCGGCTGCCTCCGGAGTCCTACCAGCCAAAAAGGCCAGGTAGGTCTCAATCTTCAGCTTGACGGCATCCCCACTCGAGTGTCCGAGACACGTGGCCGGAGATCAGATGATACAACTACAAAGTTGATCATCGACCTTCGGCCTAGAGTGTCCTGGTGCCACGTGCACTTATGGACACCCATGTGCTCGAACATGGTGTTTGTTGTGGACAAACTGTAACTGGCACAGAAGTCCAATAACAAAAAACCACTCGGGTTCAGATCGGGGAGGCCGTTCTTCCCAATCACCACTGTCCAGGTCTCACTGTCGCAGCCCACGTGGACGTTTAAGTCCCCCAGTATAACAATGGAGTCCCCAGTTGGGACACCGTCTAGTACCCTTCCCAGGGACTCCAAGAAGGCCGGGTACTCTTCGCCAATGTTGGTCTCGTAGGCCGGTGATAGACCTGTCCCCAACCCGAAGGTGTAGGGACGCAACCCTCTCGTTCACTCGGGTAAACTCTAACACGTGGTGGCTGAGCTGGGGGGCTATAAGCAAGCCCACCCCAGCCCGCCGCCTCTCCCCGCGGGCAACGCCAGAGAAGTGGAGCGTCCAGCCTCTCTCCAGGAGTTGGGATCCAGAGCCCAACCTGTGTGTGGAGGTGAGCCCGACTATATCTAGCCCAGGGGTCTGCAACCTGCGGCTCTGGAGCCTCATGTGGCTCTTTGAGTCTTTTGCAATGGCTCTCTGACGATTTAAAAAAATAAGAAAATGAATTATTTCCTACAGAGGGTACTGGTGATTAATGACATTAACTTAAAATAAAATGATGATAAAACAATTGGTTAACCTAAAAATGAATAACTCTGCCACCGTCCTCCTTCAGCTCCTGTAACATCTACAGACCATTAACTTTCCTTCCACCAGTGGCTAACCTTCAGTTTTAAATATCTGGTAAGATAACTTAAATAACAAAAAAGACTATGCTGGAAAAAAATACAGACTTTATTTGTGTGGGGAAAGATTTATTTAACTGCTAACATACCAGCTTAATATGCATGCTTGATATGTTGTAAGAAATTAGCATGAGTTGGAGTTGATAATGTGTTATCAAATTCAAGTTATTTTTGTAGCCCATCAAATCCATTAACTCATAAAATTATTCGATACTAATTTAACGGTATAGAATTTTATACGCTGTATTGTTTTCATGAGAAGGTTTTTTTTTCGGCTCCGGAAGGACTTTAATCCAGTCGAGATTAGGCAAAATGGCTCCTTTAAGAGTAAAGGTTGCAGACCCCTGATCTAGCCGGTACCTCTCAACCTCCCGCACAAGCTCAGGCTCCTTCCCCCCCAGCAAGGTGATGTTCCATGTCCCAACAACCAGAAGCTGTGGACGCGGACCGGGCCGCTGAGGCACCCCCCCTCCACCGCCACCCTGTCCTCTCTGCACTCGACCCCTACGGATCCCTCTGAGGGTGGTGGGTCCACAGGAGGTAAAAGTAATCATTTCTGAAAAAATAGTACGTCTGCGTGCTGTCTGTGCCTTGTAATTAAGTATTTTAGTTAATAAAACCCCCGAAGACCAAATCTTGGTGGTCATCCCCACCAGCTCCAATCACGGGATTTAGAGAAAGGAGGGTGAGCAGAGCCCACGAAGGAGCCTCCTCATTGGCTGCAGCGTTATATAGTGAATTGCGTACACGGTGCAAACTTGTTTTCAGTCTTGGACTAACTTTGTACGCGCAAGTGGCTGTTTTCCTTCTAGACAGGTAATCTAATGTTCCATTTTCCAATATTTTGTGTGCATCCTTTTGCGTGGCTATGTGTTTTACCGGTAGTGCACATTCAACTGTTGTGCACGATTTCGTGCCCTTCGGTGAGAGGAGGAGACTGGGAGGGGGTGGGATTTACGGTTCTAATTCAGCCATGCCCCTCTGTCGTGGTTCAAAAAACAGGTAGTGCAGCTTTAATGTGTTGATAACCAGCTTCATAGCACAGCGGCTCTGTGATTGCAATTGTTTGGTTAAAGCCAGTGTTGGGGTCAGTTATAGTTGTGATCACGTAATTGATGATTCATTACAATTATAATTGTAATTGTGATTTTAAAAATGTGTTGCAGTCATAATCATAATTAAATTGTAATTGAGTTTAGATAATGGACTTTGTAATTGTAATTGTGATGAAAATTCAATAAAAATGGTCAATTATAATTTAACTGGGGAACCATGTTACAGTTCTACACATATGTAAACAACTATTAAAATATGTTGCATATCAAGCTTTCCCATATTATAATCTAGGGATACAGTATACTGACACAAAACGGCTGAGATGCCCATACAGCTTCTAATAGCTTTTTGTTTTAAACTTTGTTTGGCCTTGACACTGGATTCCTTGCAAATCTCATTGCACCTTTCTGCATTTTGTGTCATCCTTCTCCATCGTATAATCTTTGTTCTTATAATGGTACTATCCTAAAATGAGTACCCTGTTGGTTTACTCAGGTTTGCAGTTGAAATCCATCCTACAGGGAAAGTTTCGGAGTACTCAGCTTCTTTCACAGATGAAACACTTCGAGAGGGTAAAAAGGGCCGTCATAGGGTGGACAATCTGAAGCTCACCCTGAGAGCAGAAGGTACAGTTTCATGATGTTTTTAAGTGTGTGAGTTTTGAGGGTGGGGACCAAAAGTCCCCCACCCCCAAAAGTCAATCAATCAATCAATCAATCTTTATTTGTATAGCGCCAAATCATAACCAATGGTATCTCAAGGCACTTTACAGTAGAGCAGTCTTAAGGACGGACTCTTCATTTTATGGAAAAGTCCCTAAAACTTTCCCCCTTTCCTTTAGTTATTTATAAATTAAATAAATAAATAAATTAAAACACTGAATTCTTATCCATAGTTCACTGTAAAATATGAATGCAAACACTAAGCAACAACCTTTGCATGTTTAACATTTTCCTCACTTTGGATGATGACTTGTCTTCAAAAGGGTGATAACATTTCATGCAACTGATTTAGATCATAAGCAGCTTTTCAGTTTAATTTGTTTGCCAAATATTTGAGTTGAGCTCAAATTACTTCTGAATATTCAAGTTGATTTTTTTTTTTAAACCTTACTAGGTACAGACCCTACAGAGGCTACAATAACTCTGAAGTACAACCGTAACAAACAAACTGTGTCCAGTGAGCTCATCATTCCAGACTGTGATATAGAAGCTGGCATCAAACTGGCTGTAACCGATAGTGATGTGGACGGAACAAAGATACGTGGGATAAACATTGATGTCACCAATAAAAACATTCCACAGCTGAGTCTTGTTGGACGTGCCAGGTAAGGATTATTGTAGACTAATTGTTCTTTTGTCAAAAAGCAAAACAAAGAAGAAAAACTCTTTCTTTTTTTTACAAAATTTAGACTTGAAAAAATGAGGGATTCCATGCTGCAACTCCAGGTGCTAATGCCCTACTTAAATAGTGACGCATCTGTCACAGCAAACCTGAGAAAGGATGAAGATATGCACATGAACTTGGAGACCGTAATCCACCTCCCTGATATGTTCTATGAACAAAAAACATCTGTGAAATATGGTATCTGTCTACCCTTGTCATAATATCGAAAAGAGGATTAGAAATTGAACATGTTTGACCAAAGTTTTCTTTATTTCCCCCCAGATAATGATAAGTTTGAAGTGGAGCTGAAGTCAGACTTTAACTCTGAGATACAGAAAATGATTCCAAATTTAGAAGAACATCACAAGCAGCTCCAGGACCTCATTGATAATGTTCTGGACCAGAAAGTGCCTAAGACTGACATGAAACTGCGTCATATTGTCACCAAAGGAATTGAAGTAAGCCTCTGATGGTTTTTAGGCTACATTAATTAAAGTTATGTTAATCAATTACTTTGGTAGCTATTACTGTAAACTTGGGAAGGTCAATTTCTAAATTGCCACTTTAATGTAACCTTACGTCCTTGGGAGTCTGATTTGTGGTACATAGATTCCTGTGGTTAGAGCAGTGAAAAAAAATTGTGTATGAGAAATATATTAACATTGTAATCAAGCTTGTACAGTTTAAGCATCTTTTATGAGTTCTATGTTGGTTAGTCAGGGGCCATGCTATGGGTGTCACTTAGTAGGGTGCTGTAGCAGGGGCCAAAAGTCTGCGGAAGTCTTTTTGATGCAGGTTTGGGTATTGGTCAGAGATGTCACTTTGATACGTAGGTAATATAGGAGGGTAGCTGAACCCTTTGTACTTTTTGTCTCTGGGGTGTGGGGAAGAGAGTTATCTCAACAGGCTGGGATGTGTTTGAGTCCAGGATAAGAAAAAAAAAAAAATGAAGTTTTCCCGGGCGCACGTCTGCCTCACAGCAAGAAGGTCCTGGGTCAGAAAATGGTTGGATGGATGGTCCCCTATATCATTATTTAGAGCCATGGTTCAGCAAGATAAATGTGCCTGAGAGGAGAGTAGGAAAGGGACTCAGCTGCACTGTCATCGTGTGTGTGCATCCCGTGGCATTGTGTGCGCATTGGCTGTGTGCATCATAAGTTTGTGCTCTATCTGCTGGGTGCCCACTGTAGAGATGGTTAAGGATGGCAGCTGGATGTAAAACACCTTATTCCATGAAGCAAAGCCCATTTTCTATCCCTTATCATAGTGCATTGTCCACCGTGCTGTCCCCCAACTGGACTTTGCTGCAAAATCTCCACACCATGCCTGATATTTAGGGACACACCTAACAGCACTGGGAGCAAAGTGCTAGTCTAAGAAAACAGGCACTGTGATCAAAACGCAACACAAAGGTGTGCTTAAGGTCACCAAAATAGGGGCTTTGATGTCCTTCTTCCTCTGTTCCTTTAATAATTTCCTCTTTTTGCTTTAAAGGCTGGCAACATATGGCTGGAAAAACTGACAGAACATGTACCGTATCTCGCTAACCTGCAAAGTAAGAGGAGCAGCTCGGACCTTTCTCTTCCACCTTTGCCAGAAAAACTATTTCTGCAGTCGTACGTATTCAAAGTAGAGCAATTACTGATTAAATAATAATTATGTAATATATTTCTTAGTTTTTTCTATTTCATCTTTTCAGTGACAGTTTGTTCCGCTACCAGTTTAACAAAGATAAAATCGCCATCTCAATTCCTTTTCCACACGGGGGCAAAAAATCTGAGGAGCTGAACATCCCTAAGAGGCTGTCTGTACCAGAGGTTGATATACCAGAGATAGGCCTGCGTATCCCAGCTAACAGCTATCCACTTCCAACATTCACCATCCCTCCATCTTTGGATTTTACTGTCCCTCTTCTTGGCCTGGCCGAGGCGTCCACTAAGATCAATAGTAACTTTTACAGTTGGGAGGGCATAATATCTGGGGGTAACACTACCGTGGATGTTCCGAGTTATACCGCACTGTACA
The DNA here is from genome assembly GCF_900634775.1 of Gouania willdenowi. Classification (NCBI taxonomy): domain Eukaryota; kingdom Metazoa; phylum Chordata; class Actinopteri; order Blenniiformes; family Gobiesocidae; genus Gouania; species Gouania willdenowi. The sequence goes on along the minus strand of NW_021145219.1, from coordinate 642,340 downwards.
AGGCTATGGCTCAGTCACCTTTCTGCCTGCTGTCATATAAACTAGAGGGTAAGTTATTTCCATGAAATGTTTAGATTGTGTTCTCTATTGTCTGACCTTTTTCCCCTAATGTTTGTTGTTTGGATAATATTAACTGATGGCTGATTTGTACTTTCCTTGTATTTCAAGGATCTGGAATCATATCTGGAATACCCGACACCGGTTTAATATATCTTCTGAATAATTCCTTCAATCATTGTCTAATTGATACAAGCTTCAGTTACGGTGAAGCATTAAGGGTGACAGACAAAATGAATGCCAGAGCCAATTACAAGTTTGAAGCAGCCAGTCCTTTAGGATTACAAGCCTCTCTACACTCCTCTTCTCAGGCCATGTCCACTCTAAATTCAGATGACGTGACGGGAGATGGCACAATGGATGGCTTTCTGAAAGTGGGTTCGTTAAACACCACTATATCCTATACTAACAGCTACCAGCTGCGTCCACTGGAGCAAACTGGAAGAGGAAAATCCACCTTTCAGTTTAACGCACCTTTCCTTCGGATTGACAACACGATTGAAGCACTTTATGAAAACAATGAGTTGAAAATTGTGTCTAAAACCAATGCCCAGAAAGACGCCATCAAGCATGTTGCAGAGTTCAAGTATAAAGATGCAAAACTGACCCTAAAAAGCAATGCTGTTGCTACAGCAATGGATAAAACTATAAGTAACAAAGCAGAGCTTGGTATATCAGGCGACATGGCCATCTTCAGATTTGAGACACAAGCAGAAGATGATAAAAATAGGGCGTACTCACTTCTACGAGCACTTCTAGATTCAAATGGCCTGGAGGCAAATTCTGAAGGTACCCTGATGTTCACCACTGGTCGGGGATTGCATAAGGCAACAGTAAAGATTAGTGAATATGGTCTGTCCACTAGTGGAACCAACAGCATTCAGTGCAGCCCTGTTACATTGGAGAATATCTTTGATGGTACCATAGACAGCAATGGAGCAATCTTCTCCTCTACCATCAAAGCAATGGCTGAAGAAGGCAGAGGTGAAATGAATGTTGAAGGAAAAATCACCAGTTCCGAAGCATCTTTGCATGGGAACCTTAAAGGCCATGCATATGATGCCTCTACAACAAACAACATGAATATATTGCTGAATAGACGGGCTCTGACATTTGCTGGCAATTCAAAGGGGACAATGAAGCAGATAAAAACAGAAAACAGCCACACACTGACTCTCACTCTTTGGACTCTGAAACTTCGCTCCAAGACTAACAATATTATTTGTGAAGATGTTTACTATAAACACGACGCCAAGGTAGATATGAAGCCGTTTGTTGTGGGACTTGATGTGAAAAATGATCTCAGAATTTATGATTTCATTCTGAACAATGAAGACCATCTTAAGTTTGAACCACAAAAGGCTGACCTTAGTGGAATGGTGAGTGCAGCACTCGGAGATCAACACAACCTGAAACAGTCGTATGAAGTCATCTATAATGATATGGCAGCCACAATGAAAAGCGCTATGTCTGGAAACATAATGGATTCACAACTAAGCCACAAATGTGAGGTTGAAATAGCTGGCCTGTCTCTGACGTCATCCTGTGAGGGGCGTGTCACTTCAGAACATCTACGCATGGACGGCAACATTCGCACAATGGCACTGCCTTTCAGCCTCTCAATTGATGCCCTGCTCAACAGCGATGGGGAACTCCATCTCAACGGGAAGCATACAGGACAACTATACAGCAGGTTTTTAGTCAAAGCTGAACCCTTAGCATTTTCCCTCACACAAGACTGTCGGATATCAACCGTGCATAAGCTTCCCAATGGGGAGTCGTCCACTGATCTAGACAGCAAGTTTGAAAACCTCTTGACACCTAATGATCAGTCATTGGCTTGGAAAGTGAAATCAAACCTCAATGAACACACTTATCTAAAGGACTTGAGTGTCGCTAATGATAAAGAAAAAATGCTATTGGAATTCTCTGACGTATTAACATCAAATATTATAAGCCGTTTGAAGGGATCCCCTCCAGAAATGCAGGAATTTCGAACGTCTGGTTTTTTCAGGTATGACAAGAACAGTGACTGTCGTATCATTGAGATTCCTTTCATCCAGAGCTTTCCTGCTGCTTTCGAGCAACTCAAAAACACTCTTGTTAAAGCTTTGGAATCTCTTAAGCAGTCCATTGTCAATTTGGACATCGATCAGCAGATCAATGACTTTAGAGACAACATAGATCGCATACCATCGGAAGTAAGTGATTTCATGCAGAAATTGGACCTAGAGAATAAAGTAAAACAAGTAAAAGCAAAACTAGATTATTTGATCAATGAATTTGGTATAACAATGGAGGACTTAGAGCTTGGAGTAAACAGGTTAAGAGAAGATGTGGAAAAAAGTTTGGTGGTTCTTTTTACCACAATCAAAGACTTTCTCAGTAATCTGGAAGTGTATATAAGAGATGGGCATTTTGCTGATAAGACAATGTCCATACTTTCAAACATTGAGCATCAGGTTCACTCTTGGGATAAAAAATATGAAATCCAGCAAACAGTAATCAAAATATTGGATGCCATCGAAGACATTATCAAACAGATTGATCTACAGAAGCTGAGAGACCGCAGTGCTACCTTCCTTAGAGAACTTGATGCTAAATATGAAATCTTAGATACTATTAAAAGCAAACTGTCTGACTTAAAACAGGCTATTAAAAAGTTTGATTTAGGTTCATTTTTGCAAGATTTAAAGGATTATTTTCTGTCACCTGATTGGGCCTCGTTTGTTGCTCAGCTGAAAGATCAAATCCCAACAACAGAGATAGCAAAAGTAATGGAATCTATGAATGATGTGATTGTCAACTGGATTGACGAATATGAAATCCCCATCAAACTCAACGCAGTTTATGCCTATCTTCGGGATTTATTTTTGAAATATAATCTTGACGATACTATCAAAGATATAATGGATCAATCAGTTATTCTTTTAAAGGAATTTAAAATTTCCGAAACAATCCAATCAGTGGTGGATGCTGTAAAGGCCATTCGTTTTGAGCAGTTTCGTGATTTATTTATGCAATGTCTTTATAGTGTGACCAATCAGCTGAGGGATATGGACTATAGGAAGATCATTAATGGCGTTAATGAAAACATTTCATCAATGCTTAAGTTAATGAAGGAGTTTGACTACGATACATTTGTAGATGAAATAAACAGGAAAATTGCTCAAGTGACAGGATATGTTAACAAGCAGATAAAAGCATATGAGATAGTGGAGAAGTTAGAGGCTGTTAGGGACTATTTCAGAGAGATTCAAAGCTCCATTGTCACATATTTGGAGGAACTCAGAAACACAAAGGTGGCCGATGCTCTGAAGAAACTAAAAAATGTAATTGATTCAGCCTTTTTCAATGATGTCAAGTTGAAAGTACAAGATATGCTTGAGGACATGAGGCAAAGGATCTCTGACATGGATATTCGGGATGAATTGTACAAGTACCTTCAAAGAACAAGTGAGTCCTACAGTAACATTGTTGCCTTCATCTCTGTTCAGTTTGATCGACTGATGGAGAAGATCAGACATATTGTTGAAGACAATGAGGTTTTCACACAAGTGAAAGAAGCTGTAGACGGTGTTCTGGACAGAATGAGACGTGCTGAGATAAAGATGCCATCATTTACCCTTCCTCTCACAGACCTTGAAGTTCCCGCTTTTAAAATCAATTTGAACAAACTGCAAGAAATCAGCATTCCAGCTCAAATTTCAATCCCTGAATTTACCATCCTCAACTCATACACTATTCCTGCATTTACAGGAGATTTTGAGGAGATCAAATCAAAGTTAGTTGAAATCATTGACAATATGCAGGCATTTGAGCTGCAAACACCAAACCTGGAGGAAATATTTGGTGATCTAAAGGTAATATATTTTTCTGATCTACCTGACTTTACATTCCCCGAAATAACTCTTTCTGAAATAAAAGTACCGGTCATTACCATTCCTAAATTAAACCTTAAAGACTTTGATATCATGATGCTTTCCATTCCTGAGATCAAATTTCCTGGATTTCCAAGTGACATTTGTGTTCCAGTTTTTGGCAAACTCCATGGTGACTTTCACATTAATTTTCCACATTATACTCTTGTGACCACTTGGATATTTGAGAACATAACTTCTTCCATCAAAAATCCTCAGTTAACAGCCACCCTTACATCTGAAGCCAAGTCGTCTTTTGAGCCACTGGAATACACTTTTCATGCTTATGCTAAGTTGGAGGCTCCAAGACTTAAAAAGCTGCTTTTCACAGAAAAAGTGAAAGCACGAAACAAGGCTTTTATCATTGATCATGAAGGATTGTTAACACTCACTGGTCCTTCTATTCAGGTTTCCACAAAGATTGAGGCCAAAGCCACAGCTCCCCTGTACACTGCAGACTTGATCAACAACATGGCACTAACTATAGGTGAAGGAATCACAGCAGCCACTGACACAACCTACAACCACAACTTGGATGTCCCAGCAATTGAGACTTTGAGTCAGACATCAATGAAGCATGACGCAGTAGCCACAATAGCACCTGGGAAAATAACTGTGACCAGTGATACAAATGGTAATGGCAAGTGGTCCATCCAGGACTACTCTGATGAAGGTACTCATAAGAACAGCCTCAAATTTGATGTAAGTTCTAGCATTGCAAAGCTAATTTTTACTGAAGAGACTGACTCAAAGGCCTTCAAATCAAAGAAAAGTCTCAATGCTGAAGCAGTGACTTTAAGTCACATGACAGTGGAGGCACGGTGTGAGACTGAACTTCCCTTTGTCAAGAAGAGCGTTATGGCTTTAAATGGAGAAGCGCACATTGGAGACTTGAAAGTGGCACTGACAGCCTCTCACGATGCTGAATTCACTGGAAGTCTGGCGGGGTCCATGTCAAACTGGTTAGAATTCAGGGCCTATCCCTTTGAGATCTTCCTGGATGTTAAGAACAAAAAAAATTCAAAAATATTCTTCCCTCTTAGACTTGTAGGTAAAGTTGATTTCCTGCATGATTATGGTATTGTCATAAACTCTGAGAAACAGCTTGCTTTTTGTCAGGCTTTGGCCAGATTTAATCAGTACAAGTACACTCACGACTTCAAAGTAGAAAACAACCAAATGAGTATAACCCTCCAAGCTTTGGCCAATGGGGAGGCCAATTTGGATTTTTTGACAGTTCCCCTCACTATCCCAGAAATTACCCTACCTCACATTGAAATTACAATCCCTGAAGTCAGAGACTTTTCTCTGTGGGAAAATGCTGGGTTAAAAAACTTGTTTACTACTCCTCAGCAGTCATTTGATATGAACCTGAGGCTTCAATACAACAAGAATCCAGACACTCACAGCTTTGACCTGCATCTTGAGCCCTTCTACAGTGCCCTTAGTGACAATCTCAACATCCTGCAGGCCCAGTTTGAAGCAGGTCGAGACAAAGTTGTTGCTCTTTTGAAAGATTCCTATAACCAGGCAAAGTCCCAATACATCAAGCACAGAATTGACACTTCTGGCATACCTCCTAGGATTTTTAGAGTCCCAGGATACAAAATACCAGTTCTAAATATAGAGGTATCTTCCTTTAGAGCTGAAATGCCAGCATTCAGCTACTTTGTTCCCAAGGAAGTAAGCTCACCAAGCTTCAAAATTCGAGCTTTGGGCTTCTCTGTGCCATCATATACCCTTGTACTACCCTCTTTGAAATTCCCTGTCCTTCATGTTCCAGAATCTTTAAGTGATTTAAAGCTACCCACATTTACACTGCCTGTAATCCAGAACAACATTGTAATCCCAGTGATGGGTAACACAACCTTTGACTTCTCATTTAAATCCCCTATGATTACCTTAAGTGCTGATGGAGGTCTGTACAATCAGTCAGACATTGTGGCTCGCTTTGTTGGTTCTTCAGTATCTGTTTTTGACATTCTCAATGGAAAAATTGATGGCACAACAAGTTTGACGAAAAAGAGCGGATTAAAACTGGCCACAACTGTGTCACTGGAGCACACTAACATTGAAGCAAATCATGAATGTGCAATGAGTTTAACCAAAAGGAACATGGAAGCTTCTGTAACTAATGATGTGAAAATCAATCTACCCTTCCTTAATCTAGAATTCAATGATGAACTCAAAGGAAATACCAAAACCAAACCAAATCTTTCCTCCAAGACAAAACTAAAATACATGTTCAACATTCCTATGATTGCCTCCGTTGGTAAAGGAAATCTGGATTCCAACTGTGAACTGGAAGGACTTTCTTCCTACCTATCATTTGAGACTTTTACTCAAGGAAAAACAGACATATCAATTATGGACAGGTATAACTTTGCAGGGGATTTGGAAAATGTTGGTAGTTTCTATCTAAATGCCAATGGTTTACGTTCAACCCTCAAGACTGTATTAAACGCCAACACAGACAAGCAGGAAAAAGAAAAACGAAGGGCAATCAACATATTCCTGTTCAACTTGAATGAGAACTTGGCTCTTGAGGTTTCTTTGCGACGTGTTTTTGCAAAGTTTGATCACATGAGCAATAACCGTGTAGATTTTGGATATATAAACACTGATGGAAAGTACATTGGTAAAGGAGAAGTAGATTTTGTTCCTTTATCAACCCTCAAGACGACACTCAATATTGATGTGAGACAGTCCGGTGATTTTGGTACAGCTGAGCACATTCAAAACATTGACCTTGATATCAGTTCAGAGAAGCAGTCTTTGACTTGGAGCGGCAAGGAACAGCTGTTCCCAGTAATCCATTCTTGGGATTTACTCTTGTCCAATGATGAATCTGCAGTGAGGATGGACTTCACTGAATCAGTGGAAAATTATCTAGCTTTCTTAAAATCAGTAAAGATACCTATATATCAGAAGACTGTCTGGGATGTTCTCAAGTTTGACCAAGTCACAAATATGGACAATCTGCAATTCCTCAACATATCTTCCACTATTGTATACACAAAAAGCATGGATGGACAAGAATATGCATTACCATTTAAGCTATTTGAAAATGGCATTACGTTTACTATTCCTGAGTTTAGCATTCCTGTGCCTGATTGGCTGAAATCATTCCCTGACAAGATCAAGAGTATTGACAAGCGATTTGAAGACACTGATGTTCCTGATCATCTTATTCTTCCGCCATCAGTTTCAGTTCCAGCTTTCGAGGTTCCATTCACTAACCTGCATATGGAACCCTTTACCATTGATCTGAAGAACTTTAATGTTCCCAAGGTGATCACCACAAAGCCTTTTGATATAATGCTGCCTGGCTTCCCAGTAATATCAGTGCCTAGTTATGATATTAACACAGAGTATCTCCAGCAAAAGATGTCTGTCCTTGCATTCAAGATGCCTCAACATGAAATCACAGTCTCATCTTTTGCTTTCCCAAAATCCTTAACACTTGGAGAATACACTGTCGACCTCAATGAAATCACCAACCATATTTCCAACTTTGAACTTCCAAGCATCGTCATTCCGGAGCAAAAGATTGAAATCCCTGAATTTGACCTTATCATGCCTTTAAGTGTGTTTGTGCCAAATTTTGGTGGTCTAAGCGCCAAACTAAAGGTTTCTTCTCCTATTTATAACATCTCAACTACTGCCAATCTCGAGAAAAGTAATTCAAACTTTGTAACGTCATTAAACTCTGTCTGTACCTCTACAATAATCTTCTTGGAATACGACCTCACTGGTAAGATTCAAATCATTCTTTTGCAAATTTTCTTATGCTTAAAAATGTCATGCTACACTAATAACCTTCTTTTTTTTTTTTTTTTAACAGCTAAAACCACCATTGGAATTGACAAAGGAATGATGAATCTAAATGGGAAGGGTAGCCTCATTCATAAGGATTTAAATATGGATTTGCAACACCTTTTGACACAAAACCTAAGGTAAGTAAGCACAAATATGGATGTATTTGAACCTGATCTGAGGCAGAGACGAGCAGCTTTTATCACAGCGGGGGCCACAAAAATGTGATTGTCTGATCCCAGGGCCACATAATCAGCATTCACCTCAACATTTACAATAACAATCAGACCATTATTACAGAAAAGAACAAAGAGTTTGTGTATTTTTGGAGTCCTTTTATGTGTGTTGTCATTTTGTATATTTTTCTTATGTATGTTTTCTTTGTCATTTAATGTGTTTTCGTTGACATGTTGTGGTTTTGGAGTAATTTTTGTGTTTTTGGAGTTATATTGCATGTTTTTTTTTGGTCCTAGATTTTGTTGTTTTGTGTGTTTGTGTTTTTGGAGTCATTTTTTTGTGGTTGTTTTCTGTCATCTTGTGTATTTTTAGACTCTGTGCATTTACTTTGGGGGCTGCACAGGATTATACCAAGGGCTGCCAGTGAGGTCTCCTGCTTGCTTTCTTGAGGTCTTGTCTTTTAATCACCTAAGGATACTGATGGTGAAAATTCTATGAGAGCAATAACTCTACAGTGTCTGAAAAGCAAATAGCTGGTGTTACCAGGTTGACCTTGTTAACGTGCTCATTAACTACAATGATCAAGTTCATTTTAGACAGAAATTTCAGCCAAGAAAATATTTGTTCCTGTATTAAATTTTTACATCAGTCTGTTTTTTTATATATATATATATATATATATATATAATTATCTTGTCCTAGTTTTCTAGCAGTGACAATTACTCTCAAAATGTGGTCGTTGTCAGTAAACAAAAACAATTAAAAAAATTGATTATATGGTAAAATGCAAGCATCTGCGGAAGTCATTATTAACAGTTATACTGTGTATTATATTATTATGCACATTACCTTTTAGAGTCAGAATTTGTTAAAGGTTGTCATTTGGCATTATTAGTATTACATGGTAATATAGTCTGTTTCCTTTCAGAATGAAGCGCCAAACCCCTGCAGGGGATTCAATGTAAGGCTTTATCGACAATAGCTTTTTTATTGATACACAAACATGTACTGAGCAAATGTTCTCTTTTTAAAGGGAATCTCTACACACTTTAAACATTGACATCACCAGCCCAACATTTATCGACGCCAACTTCCGCTTTGCGTCACGCAAAGATGGCATTACGGCTTCTGTGTCCTCTCCATCGTCTGGTTTTCTTGGATTGAATTTTCTGCGAAGGTCTCCCTCACACTTCCATGGCAAACTGTTCAGCCGCTACCTGGTAAAGAATGCCCATCATCACCATGTAAACCTGTTTACATTCAACGTGGCACTAAAATGTCTTCTTTCCCTCTCTCTCTTCATCCTCAGTCCTCTCCTGACAAAGACGTGGATGTTCTCACTTTAAAAGCCACACTGAAAAACTCAGAGAAGTTGGCCCTTCAGACATTGTGGAACTGGGAATTTTTCCATGATGTGATCGAGGGCGTAAAGGAGAAAATCCCTGCGGTGACAAACGCTGTCATCAAATTTCTAAACAAATACCACAACTACCATTTTGGGTTTGACCTTAACCGTGGTGGCACTAAAATAAAAAACACAATGTCTAACTTCATTGAGAGAGCCTATCATAAGGTCCCCGTGTCTTTGGAGGCAGTACATGACGCTGTCCAAAACATTTGCCATGATGGCAAAGCTTTCTACACCCAGTTCCACGACAGCCTGATGTCTATGGATGTGAACGACACCATGGACAATCTGCTTCATGAAATGAAAAAACTAGGAAGACACAGTGAAGCCAAAGTTCAAGATTTGATGGATTGGGTCACACAATTCTTGGGAGACACAAAGTTCCCAGAAAGTGAAGTCTCCCTGCTCGATGTAGTCCAGCAAGTCCATAACTCTGTATCCCGAGCCTTCACCAGTGTTTTGGAAAGATTGGAGCATCTCTTTATGATGATAGAAAAGTCCATTAGAAACACTGAGTTCATGTTACCTGGAAGCAATACAGTAGTTAAGGGAGGAGAGCTCATGGATGAACTGACCACCTCATTTAGATTAACGATGAGGAAAATGTTCAAATGGGCCGACAAAACAGCTCAGGATATTTTCCAAGTCACAGTAGAAAAAGCTAAGGACTTTCTCACCTTTCTAAAAGATCAAAACTGGGACATTGCCCAGCTTGAAGAAGCTTGTAAAAATATTCTAGACTTTTTAAAGCAACAGATGGAGGAGGCAACAAGGTTTGTGTCTGAGAATAAAAACCTGATCAGAACGCAGATTGAGGAGGCGTACGCCGCTTTTAGTATGGAAAGAGTTGTTAATTTTGTCTATGACTTCATATCTAATTTGCAGTTACAACTCTATGCAGGACTGGAAATGTTTGCAGAACAGATCAGAAAAGCATCTCAGAGTACCTCACCTTACATCAAAGTAGGCAACAAAAAATTGGATGTTGAAGTTCCTTTACCTTTTTTTTGGAAGTCGTTCAGTGAATGGCCGACATACGTAAGGCATTGATTTGTCTGCATCATTTCAAAAGTGGCTTTTTTACGACCGATTTTATGCGAAAAATGTGTTTCATACCATATCGGTAAAATATTTGCTCTTAATTGCAATTATTTTTGCATTTGATTACATTTGTGTAAAACCTGCCAATGTTTTATTTTCCTGTTTGTTGATTAATTAAAACAAGCTGAATGCAATTTTGTGTTTACTGTCTTTTCTGTACTGAGCAGTTTAATGTAGACATGGCAACATTTGGTCCCCAAAGTCAATGCCTCAAAAACACATGAAATAACCAAAAAAAAAAAATTGGAAAAATCATACAAAATTATAGAAAAATGACTAAATACACAAAAGGATAATCAAATGAATGAAACAAAAATACACAATGTGACTTAAAAGATGACCATGACCGTGAATATAATTGAGAAAACATCAAGAACACAGACCAAACTCTTTGTTATTATGGCTTGGATTTATTCTGATTGTTTACAGGTTGATGATGTGGCCCTCAGATCAGTAAATCAGTTTACTGGCCCCTGTATTGATCAAAGCTGCCCAGCTCTGCTATAGACAAAAGTGATAGTTCAATACAAACAGGTGGGACACTTGACTGTGGGGTCATCACTTCAGTACAGAGCCACACACTCATTTTTCTCTTCTTCTCCATATTTAGAAGTTTTCGCTTTTCTTTACAAAGGTGCTATACATACTTGTGCTTCTGTTGGCCTGCGAGACCTCTGCTTTTCTTTCTACATTAACGTTATGGCTTTGAATCATCTGAGACTTTACATTTTCTAGTGAATGTGGGGGATTCTACTCTTCCTCTCTCCACATGTAAAGAACAAAAAATAAAACTCAGAACAACTGAAATCTACATTATAAAAACAAAACTGTACCAGAGTGTTTTTTTTTTTTTTTTTAAACTTGCAGAACATTTCAGGAAGAAAAACCTCAACCTTATAACTGTTCAGAAACTATAATCAATCCACTGCTGTTTAACAAGTCTTCACAGAACTTAAACATACTGTCCCTATTTCATGTCCAAATATGAGAGCACTGTTTAAGGATCAGATGGACAGTTTCACTGTAGCACATTAATCAGCCGGGGCTGATCTCACCCCCGTCAGCCCACTCAGCAGCCTGTGTAGGGGCGTCGATGGCGCCCTGCATCACCTCCCCAGGCTCCCATGCTGCTGTCCTGCCTCTCCTCCACCTTTCCTCTCTGAGCTCCTGGTATTTGAGCCTCTGCAGCTCATTGGCCTCTGTTATCAGGTCCTGGTAATCCCAATAGGAGGAGTTGCTGAGAAGAAGCAGATGTTAACACCACATCTGGTGTCATGAAGGTTGATGTTACTCGCTGGGAGAACTCTGGTCACCTTCCTAGGCCAACTCACAGTTCCCAGTCTGAGACCCCGTGAGCCGATGATTAGAATGATCATGTTAGCATCTGTGGAAACAACAGAAATTATTTCCTAAACATCAGAAAAAAATAGGCTTTTTGTAAACATTAGGTATGATTCACTGTAATTCTGTATAGATCTGACAATGATCATTAATCCAAGTCATTTTAACTTAAAATAACTGTTTGCTCATTGTAAACGTAATGAAGCTCAGGTTATCTGGGTTTACATTTTAATACCATTTATAACAATTTTAAAACACCAATCAAAAAATGAAATTTAAAAAGACAAAAATCACAAAAAAAATTAATTTTTTTAACTACTAGAGCTGGGACCTTTTGCTCTTGTCCAGATTCCATTTCAGCACAATAGTTAGGTATATTTGATTTAATTATATATTGTGATTTTAAAGTATTACGATTCGATTGTAACGATTAAAGAGATTTTCATTTTCTTATACAAACGCAAAAGTTTAATCATTCACCTCTACAAATATACAAGTCATAGTTCACAAAAAACCAAGGCATATCACAAGTCAGTTGCCCTGATATTTATTTCCACTGCTCATGAAAGTATACTACAGTATATGTAGTATACTTTCATGAGCAGTACACATTATATATATATATATTTATTTATTTTATTTATTTATTTATTCAGTTTATTTCCGACATGGTTACATTCACTTGGTTACATTCATTTTTTTTTTTTTTTTTTTGTAAATGCCAAAAAAGGAGACGAGAGAAGCAATTTGCTTAATATAATGTGTATATATATATATATATACACAGACACACAGACAGTATGTATATAAATCTTTGTGATATATTGTGAATAGATATGTTTACCTTACCCTCAGTCAATACACTCCAGCTCCTCATTATGTATATTGTGCAGTTGAAAGACATAATGGGGACAGATTGTGTGTTTTAACAGTGTGTGAGGATACATAACTTCCTAAAACAGAGGCGTGACACCACTTTTCAGTGAACATTTTATTTTGACCACCACATCTGCACAAAAGGCTCTATTTTCCCGTCTGGACTTAAACGTTTCTTTGCGCGCGCACCAACCGTGCGTAAATAGAACAAAGCTGCGTAGTCTGTGGATGACGGAAATGAGGCGGTGATGTCATTTTTTTGGGCTGTCTAGAAATCACGGAACATGGAGTTTTCCCAACGCTTGTAAATGTCATTGAAATCCATAAAAATGATAAAGTTTACTCTTAATTTGAAACGCCTTTATTGATAAACAATATAATAGGTTAATTTAATCAGATCATTGATCAGATTATTGCAGTGTGACAGAGGATCGGCTGCATTCTTCTGTCCGAGTCACAGTTAAAATCTCCCTCCTTGATCATCATCATCATCACTGTAAAGTGTGACCGAGTTAGAAGCGCTGGAGATATGAGGAAATAACGCGGCCGCGGAGCGTCCTGCTTTAATACAGAGGGATGTTTGCAGTGAAACAGAACTATTGGCTTCCATAATGTGTAGTTTTAAATATAAATTGTGTAGGAGCCATAATACAGGATATTGGTGTATGTGTGACACGGTGTTTGGTTGCTGTGGTAACGCACGGGAGGCGGGGTCACATGATGGGTGGTAAAGGGCGGCTAGTTCAAAAGGCATGTATTTCTGTCTGACAGGTACAAAACCCATTAATCTCCTCTCAAGCGCCAAGACTGCTTTGGAGTCGCTACATTTGTCAACAAAAAAAAGGCATTTAATAAAAGCAATCGCTTGCAATACACGCTACAAACGAGCCAGGACAACGTGCGTCCGTGTCATGACGCCGGGTATAACGCCACATCTAAACGTCACAAGGAAGAACGGGTAAGCTGCCTGTTTCTCGTTTGTTTGTGAATAAGGAATCCATGCGCATTAAGGCTGGAGTGACTTTGTGAGCCACTGAATTAATGCTGGTCGGATAAACACGTCCGTGCGCTATTTGGATACACACACGCTTTTATTTACGCCTGTATTGTGAATTGAAATAATGCGATGCTTTGGAGATGTTGCTTTAAGAAATTAACTTCCCTGTTCATCACACACTGTGGATGCATTTAAATATATTTGATTCAGAAAAGTCAGAATGAGTCAAACAAGTGGTGACAAATTGTGCTCTGAAATGGAGTCTGGTAAAAGGAGAGAAAGCAAACTCACTGAAAAGGCCTTGGTGAATAAGGTGGAAAAACTGCAAAATGAGTGCAAACATCTTGTGAACAATATAAAACGAATGATACCAGAAATGAAGGAGCTCATGAAACACAAAGAAAACATGTTTACAATTAAAAATTGTCTAAAGAAGTTAAACTTTGTGAATATGCTAATAATGCTCATGATGAATTGTTACCACTACTGCCACAAGATGAGTTTGATAAACAAGTCGAATGGTTGTCAAGTGTAATGAATTACACTGAAACATTTAAAAATGAAACCAGACGATGGATAAAGGAAACTGAACAATACAACACTAACTTACATGAACAACCTGAACTAAATGAAATAAATTAACATTCATCAAATTTCTGTGATGTAAATGAAGATGAAATAAAACCAGGTGACAGTATTTCCAATGTTAGATCATTTTGGCAAGATGGCGCCACGGATGGCTGCTGTTGTGTGTTGGTGCGCACTTTTTTGTCTTGTTTTTGTCGTAAAATCCGCAACTGGCTGCTCTTATTCAAGAGAAGAGCTCTTGAACGTCAGGGCAACAATCCCCAAAGATTTATTTCCCACTTTCATCACTTTCTCTGTGGATTTACTGGACATTTTACTCAAAGGTGCGCTCACCTTTGCTCACGCAGTGAAGCGCCGGAGGAGAGGAAAAAGAGCTGGTGCGCTTGTGCGCCTCCGCCAGCGCGGCCGACGCACACCGTTACCAGGGATATTCCTCTCTAACGTGCGCTCACTGTGTAACAAAGTGGACGAACTTCAGCTGCTGTTGGGTAGAAACAGAGACTTCTCCTCATCTTCTGTTCTGTGCTTCACGGAAACGTGGCTGTGTGGAGCGGTACCGGACTCTGCGTTGCAGTTGGCCGGCTTCCAACTTCACAGAGCGGACCGAGACGTGGAGCTCACCGGGAAGAGGAAAGGTGGAGGAATCTGCTTTTATGTGAACAGCAACTGGTGTAACGACGTGACAGTGATCCTTCTGCACTGCTCTCCTCACCTGGAATCCTTTATCAACAGCAAACCCTTCTATTCTCCCCGTGAGTTCGCTTCATTCATCCTGGTTGGTGTGTACATCCCACCGTCAGCTGATGTGCGCGAGGCACGGCGCACACTCGCCGAACAGATCCTGTGCATGGAGCGGACCTACCCGGACTCTTTTATCATTGTGCTTGGTGACTTTAATAAAGGTAACCTCTCACACCAGCTCCCCAAATATAGACAATTAATTAAATGTCTGACCAGAGAGGAGAAGACACTGGATCACTGTTACACCACACTAAGCAGTGCTTATCACGCCGTTTCCCGTGCTGCACTGGGCCTATCGGACCATTTGATGGTCCACCTGATTCCTTCATACAGACAGAGGCTGAAGCTCTGTAAACCTGTGGTGAAGGAATCTAAACAGTGGACCAGTGAAGCAGTGGAGAAACTCCAGGAGTGTTTGGACTGTACTGACTGGGATGTTTTCAGGTCTGCGATCAGTTCTCTGGATGAGTTTACAGACGCTGTGATGTCCTACATCAGCTTCTGTGAGGACAGCTGCATTCCATCAAAGACCAGGGTGAGTTATAACAATGACAAACCCTGGTTCACAGCTAAGCTCAGAGGGCTGAGGGCAGACAAAGAGGTCGCTTTCAGGAGTGGAGACAGAGCCAGGTACAGAGAGTCGAAGTACACGTTTGGAAAGGAGGTGAGAAAAGCCAAACGTTTGTACTCAGAGAAGCTACAACATCAGTTCTCTGCAAATGACTCGGCTTCTGTCTGGAGAGGGCTCAGGCAAATTACAAACTACAAGCCCAGAGGCCCTGCTGCTACTAACGACCTCTGCCTGGCCAACAGTCTGAATAACTTCTATTGTAGATTTGTAAGACAATGGGACTGACCTGCCTCCAACCCCCCTCACACCTCTGACCAGCCTCACTCCAACACCTTCACCCCCCACATCAAAGCTACAGTCTCACCACAGCTGCTTACAGAGGCTCTCGCCCCTATCTTCCCCCCCTCCCACAGAGGCACCTTTCTCCATCAAAGAGAGAGATGTAAATAGACTTTTCAGGAGACAAAACCCCCGTAAGGCTTGTGGACCAGACTCTGTCTCTCCTTCCACCTTAAGCACTGTGCTGATCAGCTGTCTCCAGTGTTCACAGACATTTTTAACACCTCACTGGAGACATGCACCGTACCAGCCTGTTTTAAGGCCTCCACCATCGTACCTGTCCCTAAAAAGCGGAGGATCACAGGACTTAATGACTACAGACCCGTCGCTCTGACATCTGTAGTCATGAAGTCCTTTGAACGCCTCATGCTCTCCCACATCAAGGACATTACCGACCCCCACCTGGACCCCCTGCAGTTTGCCTATAGATCCAACAGATCTGTAGACGATGCTGTAAACCTGGCTCTCCACTTCATCCTCCAGCACCTGGACTCCCCAGGCTCCTATGCCAGGATTCTGTTTGTGGACTTCAGCTCTGCTTTCAACACTATAATCCCAGCTCTCCTTCAGGACAAGCTTTCCCAGCTGAATGTGCCAGACTCCACCTGCAAGTGGATCACAGACTTCCTGTCTGACAGGAAGCAGCACGTGAAGCTGGGAAAAACCATCTCTGCTCCCCGCACCATCAGCACTGGATCTCCTCAAGGCTGTGTTCTTTCTCCTCTGCTCTTCTCCCTGTACACCAACAGCTGCACCTCCTCTCACCAGTCGGTCAAACTCCTGAAGTTTGCAGACGACACGACCATCAATGGTCTCATCTCTGATGGAGACGAGTCTGACTACAGGTGGGAGACAGACCGGCTGGTGTCCTGGTGCAGCCAGAACAACCTGGAGCTCAACGCTTTAAAGACAGTGGAGATGATAGCAGACTTCAGGAAGAACCCAGCCCCTTCTCACCCCCCTCACCCTGGGAGACTCTACAGTGAGCTCTGTGGAGTACTTCTGCTTCCTGGAGACCATCATCACTCAGGACTTCAAGTGGGAGCTGAACATCAGCTCCCTTATCAAAAAAGCTCAGCAGAGGATGTACTTCCTGCGGCAGCTGAAGAAGTTCAGTCTGCCAACAAAGATGATGGTGAACTTCTACAGCTCCATCATCCAGTCCATCCTCTGCTCCTCCATCACCATCTGGTACGCTGCAGCTACGGCCAAGGACAAGGCCAGACTGCAGCGTATCATCCACTCTGCAGAGAAGGTCATCGGCTGCAATCTGCCCTCCCTCCAGGATTTTGAGGCGTGCAGGAAAGATTGTGGCCGACCCCTCCCACCCCGGTCATAAACTGTTTCAATCTCTCCCTTCTGGAAGGAGGTTTTGGTCCATCAGGACCAGAACCTCCAGACACAAAAACAGCTTCTTTCCCTCTGCCACCATCCACATGAACACATTATCTGCTGCACTATATATATATATATATATATATCTTTATTCTCTATCTATCCTTTATTTATCCCTCATCCTTTATATTAATTATTATTATTATTGTTGCTGGGTTGTTCTTTGTTTTTTTATTTTTTGTTGTTTGTTTTGTGCACCAACTACCAAGACAAATTCCTTGTACTGTCCTTAAAACTGTACATGGCCATTAAAAACATTTCTGATGTACTCTTCTACTTCATCTGCACGTTTAATAGCTGAAGCTGAGCTAGCTGCTTTGGCCACAAGACAAAGCTTGTTGAATGAAAAACATGCGCAAGAGGAGGAAGAGCTATGCAAAAAGAAAGCAAGATTACAGCTAGAAGAAGAGGAGGAACAACTGCGTAAAAAGAAAGAAAAATTACAACTGGATACCAAAATTGCTGATAAAATGGCAAAATTAAGCATACTGAAAATACAAAGCTCAACAAGTGGAAACAGGTCATCAAAGGTTTCAGATGAAATGAATTCATATTTGAAAAAAGGAAAATCTCAACAGCAACTCAATGTTAATGCAAAGGATTTCTATCCATCAGCAGCTGCAAACCAGGAAACAATAAACAATGATGGAAAATGGTCAGTTAAACAAACTATGATGGAAAACATAAAGTCCCTCAGTATTCCGCGCTTGAAAGAGAACCGGCTAACATGCAGTGTGTTCATCAACTTACATCAAACCCAAGTAGTAATGCACCTGATGTGGAAAACCATGATGTTCTTGCCATTATGAGAAAGCAAAATGAAATAACTCTGCTTATACAACAGCAATGCCTTGCAGCTCTACCAAAGAGAGATATCCCAATATCTGATGGTGATCCATTAAAATATTACACTCATGAAGGCTTTTGAGAATGAATACAACAAATACAACAAATAACTCAGACCGTCTATACTTCCTGGAACAATATACTAACGGACATGCCAAAGAACTTGTGAGGAGCTGTCAATACCAAGACCCTGATTATGGATATTTGAGAGCCAAAGCTTTATTAAAAGAGCAGTTTGGTAATGAGCAAAAGGTTGCCTTTTGCTACATGGACAAAGCTCTTTTGTGGCCTACAATAGGAACAGAGGATGTGAAGGCACTACAGGATTACAGTTTATTCCTCAGAGGCTGCTGTAATGCAATGGAAGATGTGCAGTATCTTCATGACTTGGATATGCCTTCAAATATGCTGAGCATCGTGAAAAGGCTTCCATACAAGCTCAGAGACAGATGGAGAAGCCAAGATTGCGAGCTACAGGAACAGCGGCAACGAAGAGCAAAGTTCAGTGACATTGCAAAATCAGAATCAGAATCAGAATCAACAGATTTTATTGAAAAGCAGGTCAAGATTCTAACAGATCCTGTCTTTGGCAATATACACGATTCTCCTACAATAATGAATAATGGAACATACAAACTAAGATCAGAGTCTCGATCCAAAAGAGCCAGTTTTTCCACCACCATTGGACCTGCAGCGAACGAACCTGAGCCTGCAAAGAAAGACGGAGGTACAACACCAGCACTGAATACGTTTATTTTCTGTGGTGCAGGACACACACTGGTTTTGTGTGCACAGCTGGGAAAGATGGAACATGAGAAGAAGATTGAATTTTTGAAGGGAAATGGCTTTTGCTTCAGTTTTTTGTGTACAGGACATAAGTAAGCACTGCCGCAAAAAGGTTTCTTGTTTCAAGTGTAACCTGA
This sequence comes from Gouania willdenowi, assembly GCF_900634775.1. Lineage (NCBI taxonomy): Eukaryota > Metazoa > Chordata > Actinopteri > Blenniiformes > Gobiesocidae > Gouania > Gouania willdenowi. The sequence continues at coordinate 623,244 of NW_021145219.1, read as the reverse complement.
AGCACCCCACTGTACTCCACAGAGAAAAGGATTCGGAGCAGGCTGAGAAGGATGCAGGGGTCTGTGTCGACATGCTGGTGTCCAATGGCCTTACAGGGGCTGGAGACCAAGATTGTAAACTTTCAATTGTACCTGTCCGAGTAAAATCTAAAAAGGGAAGCAAAATAGTTACTACCTATGCCATTTTGGATTAAGGGAGCACAGCAGTGTTTGGTACAGAAAGCCTAATGTATAAACTGCAACTCACTGGGATGAAAGAACACATCCTTCTAAGCACAATGGGCCAGCAGAAGGTTGTGAGCAGCAACACGGTCTCCGGATTCGTGGTGGCTGCACTGCACGGAAACAAATTCCTTCATTTGCCGAAAGTTTATACACAAGAATCCATGTCAGTGTATAAAGGAAATATTCTGACCAAAAAGGACATTGAGAAGTGGCCTCACCTGAAACACATTCACTTACCTCAAATCAACACAGGGATTGAGCTCCTGATCTGAACTAATGTGACAAGAGCCCTGGAGCCATTAGAAGTGGTGTGCAGTGTAGATTGGAGACCATTTGCCACAAGGACTATGTTGGGATGGACCGTTAATGGACCACTGGGAGGCAGCAGTGAGGAGACTGTAGACAGGAAGCCACATATAACTAGTAACAGGGTCTCGGTTGTCAACCTGGAGGAGCTTTGGCAACAATAGTTCAAAAATGACTTTCCAGAAAGCAGTTTGGATGAGCAAGCTGCCATGTCAAGAGAAGATCAGCGTTTTCTGGATTCAGTGAAGCACTCAGTAAAACATCTGAATGATCATTACCAGATCAACCTGCCACTAAAGCAAAGCACCCTCTGCATGCCAAACAACAGGAAACTTGTGGAGCAGCGTTGACAACATCTCAAAAGGAGGATGCAGAAGAACTCAACGTTCTATCATGAATATAACACTTTCATCAATGACCTTCTTGCTAAAGGCTATGCCGAGAAAGTGCCTGAAGAGGAGCTGAAACGTGCTGATGGAAAAGTTTGGTATATCCCACACCTCGGGGTTTACCATCCCACAAAGGCAAAAATCAGAGTTGTGTTCGATTATGGAGCAAGTTACCAAGGAACATTGCTCAATACTCAACTTCTCCAAGGCCCTGATCTTACAAGCTCTCTGATTGGAGTGGTGACCCGCCTCAGAAAGGAACCTGTGGTGATAATGGCAGACATTGAATCCATGTTTCATCAAGTACGAGTTACTCCTGAAGACACCGATCTGCTCAGGTTCCTCTAGCCCTCAGAAGACGTGCAGAAGACTACGGGCATCACTATAGCAAGGAAGCAAAACAAAAGCTATATCACTGTTTTTATGTTGATGATTGCCTTGTTTCCATAACCACAGAAGAAGAAGCTGTCACTACCAGGAACTGTTCTTTTTATGCTCCAAAGGAGGGTTTTTTTCTCACAAAGTGGATGAGCAATAAATCAGAGGTGTTGGAAGCCTTCCCTGTGAATCTCAGAGCAAATGGCAAGGAACAGTTGGACATGGAGTTGGATGCTCTGCCAATGGAGAGAGTGCTTGGAGTTGAGTGGTCTATTAAATCTGACTCATTAAGTTTAAGGTCAAATTTAAGGACAGACCACTTACCAGAAGAGGAATACTATCAACCATCGTTTCCATTTAGGATCCCCTGGGAATGCTGAGTCCTGTTATTTTAACAGCCAAGATGATCCTGAGAGACCTGTGCAGGAGAGAGATAGGCTAGGACAAAACTATACCCGAGTTGATCGCCAAGGGCTGATTAAAGCTAATACAACAGCTCCATATGCTGGACAAATTGGAGGTCAGTCGGTGTCTGAAACCCCCTCATTTTGGTGAAGCCTGTTACCTACCTGGTGTCAAAGAACAAGAACTCTTAATTACACTGTGTCTTTGTGATGGGAAAATCTCGAGTTCCTCCACTAACTAACTATCCCAAGGATGGAGCTCATTGCTGCAACTATGGCCAGTCTGGAAAAAAGATTTGCAGATGGATCTTGTGGATTCTATATTTTGGACCGACAGTGAATCAGTACTCAAGTACATAAGGAACAAGTCCTCGCATTTTAAAGTTTTTGTGGCTAACCGTGTCTCACAAATCCTACAAGTTTCCTCTGTCGCAGAGTGGAGGCATGTGGATGCTGTCAGTAACCCAGTAGACAGCCTCCAGAGGTTTGAAAGTTGAGGCATTTATCAAACATCCTACGTGGCTGTCAGGTCCTCAGTTTCTGTTACAGCCTGAGAGTGAGTGGCCTGTCAGTCCGCAAAACATCAGCCAGCTTTCCCCTGAAGATCCTGAGGTGAAGAACGTGGCTGTAATGAACATAATACAGGTGGAAGAAGAGCCTGTTTTTCACCTGCTCCAGTATTTTGGCTCTTGGACATGTCTGAAGAGATCTGTGGCATGGATCCTGAGGATAAAGGACTGGCTTTTGTCCTGTGTGGAGAAGAGGAAACAATTACATCTGACACTGGGACGGTCTGACCTCACAAGGGAACAACAGAAATCCTGGGTGGAAGAGAAGATGAACAATTTTAAAAGGACCACCATGACCAGGAGTCTTATGGTAGAGGACTTGGATTAGGCTGAGCTGTCCATTGTTAAGTACTGTCAGCAGAAACAATTTCCTGAGGAGATGGCATGTGTGGGGAAAGGTCAGCCCATTAAGATATCCAGTCATCTTCAAAAGCCCTGCCCACAACTGCAAGATGGAGTCCTAAGGGTTGGTGGTCGACTCAGTAGATCATCGATGCCAGCGGTCGTGAAACACCCTGTGATATTGCCGAAAGATATCCATGTTTCGGAGCTTCTCTTTAGACACATACATCAGCAAGTGGGACATGGTGGTCGTAACCACATGTTGTCAAAGCTAAGAGAGAGATACTGGTTAACTGGTGTGACGACAGCTATAAGAAAGGTGCTGTCTAGGTGCATCATTTGTCGCCGTTTAAATGCTAGGCCAGTGAACCGACAAATGTCAGATCTACCCGAAGAAAGAATCGTGCCTGATGAACCCCCATTCACTCGTGTAGGAGTCGATTACTTTGGACCTTTTGAAGTAAAGAGCAGAAGGAGTATGGTCAAGCGATATGGTGTGATCTTTACCTGTCTAGCCATCAGAGCAGTTCACATTGAAGTTGCAGCATCGCTAGTCACCTCCTCATGCATTAATGCACTCAGACGCTTTATTGCCAGAAGAGGTCAGGTCCAGGAACTTTGCTCCGACAATGGCACCAACTTCACAGGAGCATAGCGGGAACTGAGGAGTGCTATTGAGCAGTGGAACAGTGAGCAGATTAGCATGCTGCAAAAGGGAATAAAATGGAGTTTTAATCCACCAGCTGGCTCACATCATGGAGGATCATGGGAACGCCTAATGAGATCGGTCCGCAAGGTACTCAATTCCACTCTAAGAACAAAACCTGGACAAAGAGGACTTGCATGGGCTTCCGGCGTAGCGGGCAATCGAGTAGGACGCGTGCATGTGGAGCTCCTGCAGAATTTATTCAAATTCAACATCTTGGTGGTTATTACACCGTCTGACTTTATCAAACCTCTGACATACTGTATATCGCTGTGACCTGGTCGATAAGAACAATCAGAATGCCTGCTAAAATGAATAAAGGAGGAGGTGTGACTCAGACTCTGATCCGGCCTGCTCAGCTACCTAAAGCCTCGACAAGCGGCGATTCACCTGGCCGGGATAATACCTGTGTTGAGGCGGCAGGGATACAGGCCGGCTTCGATCAACGCGCACTTCTTGAGTCACTCCGGCACGACATCTCCCAAATGTTCAAAGCCGAACTAAAAGCTGCACTGGGCGACGATCTAAATTCTCCGTGGCTAGTGAGTAGGTAAACGATAATGGAGAACATTTTCAATATGTGATATTGGACAGATTATTTAAATTGTTTTGGGATTAAAACATGGATATTTGATGCGATGTTTTGATTATATTTCATTTTGGAGTTTAGTTTACGTTTGGACATTATCACAGCGCACGTTTATTTTGATATCGAATGAAGGTGTTTGGGAGAGAGCCCACTTTGTTTTAGAGGCTTAAAATACAACAAATTCGATTTATTGGTGTGTCTCTCTCTCTCTCTCTCTTTTTCTCCCCACTGAAAGCTTAAAATATACTTTGATATGGTTTAAATTGGATATAAAGTGGTATTTTTCAGTTGCTCGCTTTTAAACCATTTACACTGGGATGAGGGAACAGGAAAGGGAAAATTATAATAAATAAATAAATTAAAAATTAAAAAGTATGTTAGTGATTTTACTTTGCTTTTGAAATGTGACTAAAAATAAGATAAAATAAAATTAAAATCACCGAGATGTTTGTTATACTACCTAGTTCTGCAGGGGCTCGATGCCCGGGTTTTTTGGATGGAGCTACACAGCTGTAAGCATTACCTGGAAGGAATAACTCCTATTGGAGTTCATACACTGTTTTCATCATTTGGGGATGAAAATGTGTACTCTCAGGGAAAGTTAAGGTTTGATAGGTTTGAAGGGGCACATTTCTTTTTATTTTTTTTTAATTTATTTATTTATTTATTTATTTATTTATTTATTTATTTATTTATTTATTTATTATCTTTTTGGAGGACTATTTGTGTTTGTATTTCTTAAACAGTTTTGATGGCTAATACTCCACTCAACAGCTCTAAACATCCTCATATCCTTAGATTTGTGAGCTGGAATGTTAGGGGTTGGGAAATCCTGTTAAAAGATCAAAGGTATATTCTCACCTGAAATATCTAAATACAGACATTGCATTTTTGCAGGAAACGCATCTGCAAAACAAAGATCGCAACAGGCTCTTGTGCCCCTGGGCTGGGCACGTTTTTCATTCCGTTTTTTCCTCTAAGGCCAGAGGGGTCTCCATATTCATTAACAAAATGATTAAATTTTCGCATACCATGACAAAATCTGATTTAAATGGAAGATATTTGATTGTTGTAGGTACATTACAACAGCGAGTAGTACTAGTAAATGTATATGCTCCGAACTTTGACAACCCTGGATTTATGCAAACGTTTGAAAACATTCCCTCCCTGAATGATCATCTGCTGATTTTTGGGGGAGATCTCAACTGTGTTATTGACCCAATCATAGATCGATCCAATCCCCGTACTTTTATCCAATCCTCTATGTCTAAAGTAGTTTCTGAATTCATGGCTAAAAACGGATATGTGGACCCTTGGAGGTTCTGTCACCCACAAGCAAAGGAACTTTCTATTCTCATGTGCACAAATCTTTTTCTCGTATAGATTATTTTTTCACTGATAGTGCCTTTGTTTCAAAAATAACCTCAACAGAATATCATGCAATAATTATTTCTGATCATGAGCCGATTAGTATAGACATCCAGTTTGAAGTTTGCCCTCGATTTTCTTCACCCTGGAGATTCAATCCTACTTTATTATTCGACAACAAATTTGTTAAATTTATATCAACCTCAATAGAAGATTTCATAGCCACGAACCGGCCCAGCTGTACTTCATATTCACTGCTCTGGGAAACACTTAAAGCATATCTTTGGGGACAGATAATTTCCTTCTCGGCTGTAGGGAACAAAAGCACCTCAAGCGTAAATCTTCCCCCTTTGCTAGCAGGAATGAACCAAGGAGCCTGTTTTTGTGTTATCATCGAACTGTTTACACACAACTGCCCCTGTAACTCTGAGATGCAGGACTAACCCCACTATGTGGTCTTTGAACTCAGTACCGGAGCCGCTAAGACTGAACCAGCTATGTGAAGTACTCAGTATGAACCCGTCTTTTACGACTCCCCTTCCGGCCAAACAAAACGACCGGAGAATCCAAGGACAGTTTTCCCTTATATTACCTCCCTGCGACATTTATGATCAAAAGAAGAACATCCCTCTTCTCCCCCTTTTTAAAACAGATACTGTGGGATGCTATAAGTTCAAAGAACGGTCCCAATGCCCTTTGACCCCCTGTGGTGAGATGTCACAGGAGGACGCTTACCAGACCTTCACTGAGATGTCTCCTAGTGAAGAAAGGAGAACAAAGGAATTGTATTATGTTTGAAAAGTTAGAAATAAGAACAACGAACATGTGTTTGACTGAAAAATTACAAATGAAAACATTGTTTTGGAATGATTTCTCCAGAAATTGGAATTACAAATATTGCCTGTTCAATCACACTCGTTTCATGTAAGACAATAACCAACAGAATGCTATTTTAAAGTGTTTATCATTTAAAAGTGCTTAAAATTACCAGAAAACATCACAAAAGTTAGTTTGAGGTATTTACTGCGACCATATAGTTAAGAGGAGGCATAACATGATTTTTGACATGTATGTTATGAGTAATTACAGGTAAAATGCATTAATTAGTTCCTAAAGTGATTCTAGGATATTTTCCAGTCATGTTTGGTATCAAACTCTTTCATTATAGATGATATTTCAAGATATGTTGAAAAGATGTTTTGAAATATGTGGAATTAATTATTAGGCATTCTTTTATGTTTAGAATCATCCCTTGTCGTCTGTCCTCTGTCTTACACTCACACACACCCAAGACACACCCACAAGCTGAAAGCAGGGACATTGACCAATCACCGACATGATCTCAGAAGGATCAACCAAGACGCCTCCTCCAGAAGGTGTCCACAAACTTCCTTTAAAAAAGACGCGCAACCAGAAACGTCAGTTTTTGGACGCGGGCGTTCATGCTCACCCGTGTTCCCTCATGTTCCAGCTTTTCATTTATTTCATTTTATTTTTAGTTGAAACAGTTAGATTTTTGAGACAACAGCTGCTTGGTTCGGACGAATCCGGCATCTAGCGACGTGCGTAACAGCCGAAAGGAAGCCCGGCCCGCGACCCGTTGGGGTTAGCCAAGAGCCATTCTCTAAGCCAGCTGCGAAGGCCTAACCGCCCGGATCGGCTGAAGGGGCTACACTCTGTTGAACCGAAACAGAACCAACGGTGGCACGTCCTGCTGCATTGCTCAAACAGCACCTCCAGGTCCAACCCTGACATCTTCAAGGTACAAGAATGAACTCTCATCAGCAACTTTCCCCACAATAGATCACACACATATTTCCATAACTACAAACTTACACACACTAACAACATGCTACACACACAGTAAATCTCATTCATGTTTGTTCGTCTCCCCTTTGTCCGTCCTCCTCTCTTTGTTATGAGCTCTCTTTATTTTATTCTTTGATTTTATGATCTTATTATTCGAATATGTATCCTGCATTTGTATTCAATATTTAGTAGACTAGCATTTTCCTAGATTAGTGATTTCACTTCATTACATATAATCCTCACTTTTATTAGCCTAGAAATGCTTTTTATCATGATTTAATTATCCCATTTCAATTGATATTTTGACTGCGTTAATTGTTGACTTTTGAATAAAAGGTTAAACATAATATTTGATTCCTCTGATTCATTAAAGCTGTGATGATGGTGTAGATGGCTGGTAGAATTCACTTTTCCCTGGTTTCACATTGATGAGTTTAGTCTAAAAACTTAGATATATTTCTCCTGTTAAAAGGAGTGGCGCCCCGCAAAATTTGAAGTAATATTAATAATCATAATTAATATTCTTAGTTATATAACCCATTAATAATAACTCATCCTCCTACACGGCCAATGCAAATAAGATACGAAAATCTAAGATAGAGGGACTTGCCTCAAACATACTCAACATAGACCGTCAAATTGCCTTGGACCCAACTCCTAGTCTACATAAACAGAGGCTGGAGTTTCAAACTGAATTGGACCTCATCACTACGAGTGATGCAGAACGGTTTTTGCTGCATTCTCGCAGCATGTATTACGAACATGGAGATAAAGCAAGTAGACTCCTAGCGCATCAGTTGAGGCAACAGGCGGCTTCCCGCATCATCCCTCAGATCGAGGACTCTTCGGGTTCAATGCACTGTGACTCAAAGAAAATTAATGATGCATTTAAAATTTTTTACTCTTCTTTACAGCTCAGAATGTTCAACTGATATCACTGAATTGACATCATTTCTCAGGAACGTGGGAATTCCTACCTTGGAAGCGGGGGCTATAGAGGAACTTGACTCTCCATTGACCTTGGAGGAAGTCATAATAGCTATCAAATCCATGCAGAATAATAAAGCCCCAGGTCCAGATGGTTTCTCGGTGGAATTCTTTAAAAAATTTAAGGATAATTTGGCTCCTTTTCTTATTTCGATGTATAACGAATCTTTAGAAAGAGGTTTTCTACCAGAAACATTAACCCAGGCATCCATAACTATACTCCTAAAGAGCAGCAAGGATCCTACACAATGTTCCTCATATAGACCTATATCTTTGCTAAATGTGGATGCAAAGATTCTGGCGAAAATTCTAGCACGACGACTTGAAAAGTTTCTTCCCAATTTAATATCAGAGGAACAAACCGGTTTTATAAAAGGACGCCAACTTTTTTTCAATGTAAGAACACTTTTCAACATTATATACTCAAGTAAATTTGCTGCTATTCCAGAAGTGGTAATTTCATTAGATGCGGAGAAGGCGTTTGATCGCGTTGAATGGCCATACCTTTTTGCGACACTGGAAAAATTTGGTTTTGGAAAGACATTCATATCTTGGATTCACCTTTTATATACCAATCCACAGGCTAGTGTTCGTACAAATAACATTTGTTCAGATTATTTTAAGTTATTTCGAGGAACCAGACAGGGTTGTCCCCTGTCGTCTCTGCTCTTTGCCTTGGTGATAGAGCCTTTGTCAGTTATGCTCAGAACATCTACCTTGTATCAAGGAGTCACTCGAGAAAATAAGGAATTTAAATTGTCACTGTTTGCCGATGATTTATTATTATATGTAAATGACCCGATAAAAAATATTCCTTACATTCAAACAATCTTGCAAACATTTGGGTCCTTTTCGGGATATAAAATTAATATCCTTAAAAGTGTCTGTTACCCAATAAATGACCCGGCGTTGGAGCTGCGGCAGACGGACATTCCTTTTAAAATTAATTCCAGTGGCTTTAAGTATCTGGGGATAAATATTACATGTACTATATCCTCTCTATTTTTGGCCAACTTTTCGCCCTTAATTACTCAGCTTAAACTAGATTTGGAGAGATGGAAAAGTTTACCATTATCCCTTATTGGACGGATTAACACGATAAAGATGAATGTATTGCCAAGATTGCTTTTCCTATTTCAATGTATCCCACTCTATTTATCAAAAAAGTTCTTTAAAGATATTGAAAGTATTGTTTCAACCTTTCTATGGAATAAAAAGGCTCCAAGGATTCGAAAGTCTCTGTTACACAGATGTAGGTTTAACGGAGGCCTTGCTTTGCCCAACTTTCAATTATATTACTGGTCGGCACACATCCAAAAGATAATATACTGGATTGAGTCTCCTGGTGTTTTATGGTGCATACTTGAAAGACAATCTTGTAGTTTGTCTTCTCTTGATGCTCTACTTGCATCTTCTCTGCCCCTTGACCCCTCTGGCTTCACGGGAAATTCAGTTGTGAGATCCACCCTTCGAATCTGGTATCAGTTTAGGAGTCATTTTAAATTTTTATCACCTTCTCCTAAAGCTCCCTTAATTAAAAATCATTTATTCACTGCATCATATATGGATAATGTTGCTTTACAGTGGAACAATAAAGGGATTAGATGCTTTCGTGATCTCTATAAAGATGGTGTTTTTTTACAGCTACGCAGGTCTTTCTGGTGACTTTGAACTACCTGCAACCCATAGTTCCGCTTTTTTCAAGTAAGACATTGTGCCATTTCGATTTTTCCTAATTTTCCATTACTACCTCCTAAACAGCCATGGGAAGACCTCCTGGAGCTAGATCTCGGACAGAAGTCACTAATTTCAAAGATCTATTGTCATCTTTTGTCATTTGAGGAGGATCCCGGTGTAAAGGTGCGGGAGGTCTGGGAGCGAGAACTGGATGTAAAATTTTCAGACCAATGTTGGCAAAGGGCCATCAGAAGAACCCACAAAAGCACAATCTGTGCTCGCCTTGGGCTTATACAGTACAAAGTACTAAACAGGGTTCATTTTTCTAAGGCTAAACCATCTAGAATGTTTTCTACTGTGGAAGATAGATGTGACAGATGCCAATTATCTCCCTGTAATTTGAGCCACATGTTTTACCAATGTTCAAAGCTGACTAATTTCTGGCAGAATTATTTTGAGACTATATCCAAAATATTAGGTGTGAGCATAATAAAATGTCCCTTTATAGCTATATTTGGCACACCTAAGGAACATAGTCACCTTACTCATGACCAGCTATCGATGATAGCTTTTACTTCACTTTTAGCAAGACGGAGGCTTTTGCTACATTGGAAGGGTAGTGCAGTTCCGCCTATCTCTCAATGGCTTCGGGATGTTATGTTTTTCTTAAAACTGGAAAAAAATCAGAGAGGACCTTAAGGGCAATACAGAATTTTTTTTATCGAAAGTGGCAGCCCTTCCTTTCCTATTTCAACTCGTTACAGACATTACCAGCAGACTGAACAATTGCTAATTTTGAAATCATCTATTATTATTCTTTCTCTCTTCTTTTCATTAACTTTGTTTAATTATTATTGTAATATTTATTTATTTTTTTATTTATTTTATTTTATTTTTTTCTAATATATACACTAATCCAATTTTATAAAGAAATGTAGTTCCCATAGGGATCATGGGGTGGGAGTGGGAGGGAAGGATATTGCATTTAAAAAATAAAAAACCTTGCATATATATGTGTACATATGTTAAGTTGCATTTATGTACTGTATGTGTATGTCTACATGTATATATGTAATACTGAAGATTGAGGATACCAATGTTTATTTCCTCTAATCTCTTTCACATTCTTTTACATTTTTGTTTTCCGAGATGTTGATGAGTGTTATAATGTGAATGCTGAAAAGTGGTGGATCTTGCATTCTTCAATAAAAAACAATCAAAAAAAAAAAAAAGAGGACTTGCATACAGTGCTTTGCAAGGTCGAGGCGATCATCAACAGCCGGCCAATCACAAAGCCCTCTATGGATGAGAATGACCTGGAAGCATTGACTCCTAATCAACTGCTATTGTTGAAAGTATCCTTACCACCGGGAGTGTTCCAGCCAACAGACATGTATGCTCACAGAAGACGGAGACAGGTCCAATACATGTCTGATTTGTTTTGGAAAAGATGCAACTGCAAGAGCGTCCGAGATGGACAGGAGCAAGAAGGAACCTCAATGTGGGAGACCTTGTCCTCATCATGGACAACACAGCGCCTCGGAACTCGTGGCTCATGGGACGAGTAATTCAAACCTTTGAGGGCCGCAGAGGATTTGTCCGTCAGGTACGGGTAAAAACAAAGGCCAGCTGCCTGGACCGGCCAATCACGAATGTTTGTCTGCTGCAGGAGGCTGAGATGGATTAAAGACAAACTGGCCTCAGTAGAGACTTTGGACTCTGTGGACTCGCTTTTGGAAAACTTTGACTTTACATGATTTGACTAGAAATATGAAGAAAGAAGATTCAAGTTTGTATTACTATTATTGATGGATCCTGATTTGCATGCTTGTAGAAACATTGTGCATTATCTTTACAGCATTCATGTCTCCTATTTGTTAAAATGAAAATGGTATTTATTGCATAATTAAGGGGCTGGTGTGTTGGAGCCATAATATAGGATAATGGTGTATGTGTGACACGGTGTTTGGTTGCTGTGGTAACGCACGGGAGGCGGGGTCACATGATGGGTGGTAAAGGGCGGCGAGTTCAAAAGGTATGTATTTCCGGCTGTCAGATGAGAAAGGAGAGCTGGGTAGCCGTATTTTTTTGTTGACCGCTTCGCTTCACTTTGTTCACATGCTTCTACATATTGTAAGGTGTACACATACCCATCCAGTGTGTTTTAACGGTGAAAGCCGCTGTTAAATTAAGACGAAAGGAAAATTCAACTTCAAGACTCAGTGTGCTTCTTCGCCACAGCAACACACAGCGTCTGACAGGTACAAAACCCATTCGTCTCCTCTCAAGCGACAAGGCTGCTTTGGAGTCGCTACAAATAGTTTTAAGTGACCTGAGCCCAGAGGAATTGCAACGGGGTAGTCAACACAGGCAAATGCCTAGGGCCTCAAGCTGAATGGGGCCCCCGAGAGATGGCTGACAGTCAATTTCAATGACAAAATAATGTAACTGCTTTGAGACGCTGCAACAACAGCGCATCAAAAATCCCCTGCACAGGGCCGTTTCTGAGTAGTCACTGGCTAGTTGTTAGTAAGGGGCCCCCGACAGATATCAGCAACACAACTTGAAACCCCCCACGGACACATTACAGTGTTACGTCGAGAACCTCCCTAATGGGGCCACACTACTACCGGTCCCTGCATCAACGTGCTGTTGTTATCAAACACACACCAACAAAATTAAACGGACGCGCTGCCTTCGCCAATTTGCGCCTCCTTTGCCGTGCCGCCTTTTCTGCACCGGCTTCGATGCGCTGCCTTAAGACATATTATAACAGTGAACAATGCATTATTATTGATTTGTATAGACAGAAATGTACTATTGAGATATAAACTTAGACATATTTATGATTTTTGTTCTTGTACTAACATCCAAGAACAATGCTGGAGTTGTAGTAGTAGTAATAGTAGCTCCAGGAGGAGTGTGTTAAAGTTTGAGCTGACAATTTTCAAGATTTGGCCAATTTCCTATTAACACAAAATGAAGAGTATCTCGATACAAAATACAATAAAAAATAAAACATGCGTCTCATTGACTTTTTTGATTGAGAGGCCAAAACAGAAGTTCGTGAAAAATTCCAAACATTTTTGTTTTTTCTCCTCATACTAAAATGTCTTCACTCTGTAGGAGGCGCTAACACGCCAATTTCTGTATTACCACATTCAGCTGGTTTAGGGCCGAGAGTTTAACAACTGATTTACATTTGATGCAAATCAAAGTTTGTACAGTATGTGCAAATTAGATCATTTTCAAAAAAAAAAAAAAAAAATTTTCAAAAGGTTTTGGCCAAAATGTTTCAAGTTATCAAAGTTATCAAAAATCTATAAATAACTTTTGATGTCCCACTTCTCTAGATGATCTCCTGTGATTTTGAGCCTGTCGGTGAAACGTCCTAGGAGGAGTGCGTTAAAATACATTTGTCTCATATTAAATCATCTTCACTCTGTAGGTGGCGCTGACGCGCCAATGTCCCCTTTTCCACATTGAGCTGGTTTAGGGCCAGGAGTTTAACAACTCGGATTTGACCCAAATCTGACTTTATATGTGCAAATGGGTGCATTTAAATTTAAAAAATGTTAAAATTAGGCCAAGATTCATGGCTCCGCCCTGCAAACACCGTAAAAGTTATCATTAATCTATAGATAACAAAAAAATAAAAGCGAGGGAGGTTTGGAAGCCCCTAATTTCACGCATTATTACCTAGCAAACCAAATTCTATATTTAACAGAATGGCTAAAACCAAAAGAATACCACAACACCTGGCTAGAAATAGAACAGCTACACTGCAAACATATTAAACTCTCTGATCTCCCTTTTATCACTGTGACCCTCAAACGTCATAACTGCTTTAAAAACCCACTGATTGCCTCCACCCTGACTGCGTGGTGGAAAGCCCTGGACATTACAAATGTTCAATTAAAAACTAACATGCTGTCTCCAATCTGGCACAACCCTGACTTTAGAAACAGAAAAACACCGCTCTATCTAAAAACATGGGAAGATAGCGGAATTATTCATCTCCAAGACCTCTTCGAAAATATATATATATTATATAAGCTCAGGACATATAACAATCTAACCCAAACATTTAATATAAATAAAAGTAATTTTCTTCAATACCTACAAGTAACAGAGACAATTAAGAAAAATACAGCAATAGACTTAATCACCTTGCAACCTCCAGAACTGGCCATATATATGAAAAATATCTCAACTAAAACAAAAAAAACTCTCAAAAATATACAGAGCACTCTTGAACACTAACTCTAATCACTTACCAATCGCTAAATGGGAAGCTGAACTCTCAATCACCACGAACACCGATTTCTGGACAGAAATTTGTTGCAATACCTTTAAGATGACTAAAAACACAAATCTTCAGCGAATTCAATACAAGGTCCTCCACAGATCCCACATTACCCAACAGAAAATGTATAAAATGGGCTTCTCCCCAACAGACATCTGCTCTCAGTGCACCCAGGGAACAGTTGATTCATATTTACATGCCGTATGGTTTTGTTCGCCAGTTCAACAGTTTTGGTTTCTAATCACTGAAAAACTGTCCTCCATTTTGGACTGCAGGATTCCTCTATCTCCAAATCTATGTCTGTTAGGAGACCTGACTATGCTTGATAATCCAGCAAACCAATCACAATCCATCCTTGCGGCACTTGCCATAGCAAAAAAAACAATATTAGTGAATTGGAAAGATAAAAAATCCTTAAACATAAACCAATGGCTAAATCTCCTCATAGAATTTATTTCCATGGAAAAGATGTCTGCTATCAGAAAAAATAAAGTAACCTGCTTTGAGGAGCGTTGGACTCCTTTTCTATTTGCATTGAATCTTGATTTTTCTTTCTTAGCCTGATGATCTAGCCTGCAAGCAACTGCCAGCACCACTCTTTAAAAAAAATAAAATAAAAAAAAATAAAATCTATAGACAACTTTTGATGTTCCACTTCTCTAGATGATCTCCAGTGATTATGAGGCCCGACGGTGTGTTAAAATACAACATTTGCCCCATAATAAATTCTCTTCACTCTGTAGGGGGCGCTAACCTGCCAATTTCCGTTTTTCCACATTGAGCTGGTTTAGGGCCGGGAGTTTAACAACTGATTCACATTTGATGCAAATCGAAGTTCGTATGTGCAAATGAGAGTATTTTCCAAAAAATTTAACATTTTGTCATTGTTGGCCAAAATTCAGGGCTCCGCCCTGCAAACACCGTAAAAGTTATCAAAAATCCATGAATAAATTTCAGTGTCCCACTTCTCTAGATGATCTCCAGAGATTTTGAACCCCGTCAGTGAAACGCCCTAGGAGAAATGCGTTAAAAAACGTGAGCGAAAATAGCAATTTTGCAATTTTTAATTTTCAATTCAAGATTCTGGACTACCTGAGTGTTTTTTGCCATGGTCTGAATAATATTTTGTACTTGTCTTGTCATGGTCTACTTCTGTGTCAATTTTCATGATTCTACAATTAATTAATTATTTTGGCAATTCCTATCTCGTAATGCATTTTTGGCGTACTTGGGGGCGCTAGCATGTCAAATTTTTGCATTTTTTTTTTTTTTTCCTAAATCGGAAATAGCCAGCTTTGCCAGCTCATGGCACTCGGGCCTAACAAGAAGAGGATGAAAAGAAAAATGTGATAGTGGTAAGTGAGAATGTGTAAGCTGTGTGTTATATTATTAAAAAAAGCGAGTCCCAGTCACTTTGTCCCAAACTCCCAGTCATCCACCCAGCACCAGAAAAGTTAACTGCACATTTAAGTACATGTAAAGGGAATTCAGCCATTTTCTTCTAAACACATTCATTAAGTGTGTTTATATGTATATATTAATCATTCAAATTTGACAGTGTGGTTAACAACAAACTTCTGTGGTATGACAAACTTAGAGCACATATTAATTCTTACTTTATACCAATTTTAACAGCTTTATGTTAAGAAGTAGTCCCGCTTTGCTTACACAGTATGTCATAAGTCTTGTTGCCAATGGCTGTGTACATACTGTACATTCATAGCCACACGATAAGTTAGTCCTTTGCTGACAATGATATTTTCTTCCAGAATAAAGTATTTGTTGTCAAATGCTAAAACTGATACCAGCATCAATCCTACTGTCAGTTTAGTCTAGACTGTGGCTAATTTGTATTTAGAATTAAAAGATAATATAGTAATATAATACATTCATAAATGTTCTGCTATAGCCTAAATGTTACATTAAATAAAATGTTAACATGAAGCATTAAAGTTGTTACTGCAATTTTATGTTCTTTAATTATTAAATACATATGTCAAATGTTTAGTGTTTGTGTAGCATGCACAGTTCTTTACTTTACTTTATGCAAGCCAACCAAATACATTGTGCTCTTTTCTTTTTTCTTCCTCGAGGTGGTTTGTTGAAGTTTTTTGGACCATCACCACCACAACACCACCACCACCAAGATCAGCAGCAGCAGCAACAGCAGACCCCTCTACATGAAAGCAGGAACTTATTTAGTTTAACTTTTTAAATACATTTTAAAGTTTAAAATATATCATGGGAGCTATCTGATTCAATATGACAACACAAATATTTGTCTTAAACAATTGCTTCTTATACTATTTTCTTTCTAGCAATATCAACCTCAGATCATAAGGGGGTCTTGAAGAAGAAGAGTAGGACATGATGGCACCTTCATGCAGCAGCAGAACAGCATTCTATCACCACCCCCATGACACCACATCACCAGAAGGTACTCAAATAATAGTAAATCAAATAATATCAGATGATCCTGCGCTGTGGCCAAAAGCTATCAATACTCGGTGTCAAATTGTGAGAAAAGAACCACTCCAAATAACAGACATGGACTTCTCTAAAATTCAGAAAATCCACCTCAAAGATTCAAATAAAATTACAAAATGACAATGAGAAATGGCTAGAAAATACAATGTTTATGGTTAGGGTACTCTTACTTTCCACTTCAATTCCTTTTTTTTTGTCGCTTTTTGCTTGGTTGCATTTTTATCATACTTAAAATTTTGCACATTTCAGTTGTGTTTGTTTTTCTGGCATTTACTGTATATATTGTGTGTAAAGTTTGCATTTAGTTTAGATATTTATGTTATTTATTACTTATTTTATATACGTTAATTATTTAATGAAGTATTTCTTTACTGATCCGTCATCCTGGACTTCATTCATCATCATTCTGGGGCCGGGAGGCCCCATAGTCCTACTTGTCTAGGACCCCCAGGGGTCTAGAAACGTTCCTGGCTGAGCCTCATTAAAATATGTGTGGGAACAGTTTGTGGTCCATCCTCATCTGCATATGACAGCTTGTTTCACTCTGTAGTGGATCAAACTGTAACTTTATGTTGGACATAGTATGAAAAATAGTTGAACCACCAACATGGACAGAAGTCTGCGTCTGTCAGCATTTTAATTAATCGCGCAGCAGCAGCTGAGTGATCACAGCTGTGCAACGCACGAGTCCATGTGACCTCAAATGTAACTAAGTCCATATTTCTAGTGGAATATATTGTTTCACCTTATCAGGACGCTGCACGTATTCCAGGGTTAGAAGCGCGTAAGAGGAAAAGGACTTACGCACACAGGAAAATGCACGTAAAGCCAGATTTGAAGGGGAACACCCACATTTCAGGGCTGCTCCACCCACAACGCGTAACTGGGATGAAGGCACGCAACGACTGACTTAAGTACAGGTGGAGAATAGCGCACGGCCAAAAACAGCGCCACTGTGCAACATTTTGTACTTACGCGCATGGGAGAAGAGAGCCCATAATGAGCTCCACACATTAATCACATGTTTTCATTAAGCTGAGTGGTAGAGGATTACCAAGAAGATGACATGTCACACTGCAAAAAACATGAAAACAAAAACTCTCAGTGAGCACAAACCTCTGCCAAACGCTAAACATCCTCTCTGTCAGATTCTGGATCAGTGATCCTGGTCATGGTACCACGAGCATTCACACTTTACAGCTTAGAATAAATGTACATGCCTCCTAATAACCATACAGTAGGCCTAAATATTTGGCCACCCACATTTAAAAAAAATAAAAATTAAAAATTGCAATGAAATGTGCAATCCATGTCCCCCTTCAAAAAGTATTAGTATCTTCCATGTCATAAGGTCTATTTGTGGTTAAAATTTTGTCAAAATAATTTAAGTACTATTGACATAATCCTGCTAACAGACAAACAAATCAACGCCAGCGAAGATTTTACCTCCTCAGCATAGAGGTGGAAAAAAAGGTACATTTTGCATCAATAATTCTATAGTAATATTTTCAGGGTTGGGGTCAATTATAATTGTAATTGCGTAATTGATTATTATTATTACAATAATGAAAATTGTAAAAATCTGTTGCTTTCATGGTAATTAAATTGTAATTGCTATGAAAATTCAATCAAAATTGTCAATTATAATTTATCCCAAAACTAGGGAACCAAATTACAATTCTACATTTATGTAGTTAATTATTTAAATGTGTTTTATTTTACCATTTAAAAAGAATTGAAACTGAAGGGTAAACTGGCACATAAAAAGGCTCAGACGCCCACACCATAAATATTAAAAACTATATTTTCATTGAGTAGGAAGCCTAACAAGGTAATCAATAGATAGAAAAGAAATTAGATGATAGTTATTTGTTTTAAGTGTATTTTACAGCTGATTTAGGACCCATTATTATAAGAGATGCTAACAGAAAGCTAACACAAGAGGAACGTTAACTTTTATTAGGTTATTTATTTCAGGCTCAGTAATTGTGATTAATTGTAATTGAACATTAGTGATTGAGAACACAATTATAATTGACTGAGGATAAAAAAAAAAATTGTAATTTAAAAAAATGCTGGTCACTGTAATCATAATTGACTATGGGTAACTGAAAACATAATTGTAAGTGAAAAATGTAACACCAACCCTGATTATTAGCATTAATGATAAAATAACACCCTGCCTCAAATGTGTTTAGTTTAGAAAATGAACACGACTACACTCCTGACCTTTTACAGAGAAACAGCATTTAGAGAGTTCAACACTTAAAAAAATAAAGAGAAAAGAGACAAAAAGTCGAACCCACATCATGCGTTACTGTGCATTTTCTTCTCTTCTTCTTCTTCTCTCACGGATCTTGGCGTTTCTGAGCTGCCGCTGCAGGTCTTCCGCTCGTGCTTGTGCTTCGATTAATTTAGTCTTTAGTTGATCCACGTCAATTGTATAGTTATGGTCCTGTTAAAAACAACACATGTTGGATATGTGAATAGAAGTGTTGTGGATCAGCACTGCCTTACTCCTCTTACCAGGACGGATGGATTCAGCTGTGGTTGAACAGGCACAGGTACTGGGTCAGGTCGCGCCTCCAAAGCTTTTCTTGAGTTCAATGTCACTCGAGCTTTTTTGATCACCTTCAAATGACAATTAGGATTGAAAATCTATTTCAGGGAGATCTATTATCATGCAACCCATAATATAATGACGCAATCTTAAGCTATAGATGGTTTTCACAGCATGTCATCAATCGCGTCATTAACCCGAAAGTTGCCATTTTAGATATAAAGCAGCAGATCTACAAACAGCACACAGACAAGAAAATCCCAAATTTCTAAAAGAAATGGTGAACTATTGCCGTGTTTTTGGCTGTACCATTCGGTCAAACAGTGAGACACATTTGGAGTTTTATAGATTTCCAAAAACCATAACAAATCAGGGAGAACAATCTCATAAGTTATCAGAGGAAAGGAGGCACATGTGGCTAGCAAAGCTAAACCAGGATCTACGAGACAAAAATCTGGACAACATCTGAATATTGCAACAACATATAATCAGTAAGGTAAAAACTAACCTGCAGTGGTGAGTAGTGCAAAAGGAGGATTAAGTAAACATGTGATTCTCTTTTCCAGTATTTACATTAACAAGTGTGCATAGATATGCATTTAAAGTAAATAATATATATGTATGTACAATTCCAGGGTTATTTCACAGCAACAGGTCTGACACTCTTTGACTGTTTAGCATATTTTAGAGTGACAGCCTGGAGGAAAAAACTGTTCTTATGATGGTTTGTTTTGGTGCTGATATGAATTATATTATCATCATCACACTAGAAAATTAGTTAAGAGCTGCTGCAAACAACAATTTACTTACCTGACAAGAAATGGGCCTAACAAATTTGGATGTTGTCCAGATTTTTGCCTCGTACATCCTGGTTTAGCTTCGCTAACCACAAGTGCCTCCTTTCCTCTGATAACTTTGAGATTGTTCTCCCTGATTTGTTATGATTTTCTATAAAACTCCAAATGTGTCTCACTGTTTGACCGATTGGTACAGCCAAAAACACAGCAATAGTTCACCATTTCATCGCAAAATGCGGGATTTTCTTGTCTGCGTGCTGTTTGTAGACCTGCTACTTTATCTCCAAAATGGCTACCTCAAGGTTGATAATGCAATGGATGACACACCGTGAAAACCCTCTATAAACATTTACTTTTTTAAGATGATCAGGAAAGCCAGGGAACTCTGACGGGACCACGCCTTCCTTCAACCGAACCGTTTGCCCAGTCCTGTCAAAATCCTCAGGCCTGAAGTGACAGCTGCACAGAACCGTGGTGTTATTTGGTTTGAAATCAAGCCTCCGCACTGCTAGAGTCCATGCCTTCCTTAGACCTGGGTCTTTGGGGAACCTTTAACAAGAACAGGAGAATTAATGTAAAACACCTCCAAATCCATGTCTTTAAATCCATTACTGCGTTTCAGATTTTGAAACGTTAAATCCTATATACCCTAACTTAACCTGAACATAGCCAGGATTTAATAATCCAGCTACTTGAAACAGGGCCCTGGGGTGTTGTCTTGTTTATTTTGTAGGCATAATTAAAGATAAAGAATAATGAGGATGCTATATGCATCTATATAAATCAGCATTAGAGTGTAAACACATTAAACCTGGGTTTCGTTGCGTTTAAAACAAGGCATTTCAGTTAAACTAGCAAGTACAATAAGGCTGTAACAGAGCAGAGGGTCTTGCCCAAGATGGCGACTCCGTAGGCACGTCGCACAAACGGGCTGAAGCGGGGAATGACGCATATATGATAAGTTGAACTACATTAGTTTGAGTTTCTTTACATATATATCGTGTGACTAAATGTTACCTGGCAGAACTTCTGACGTTGATGTGTGCCATTCTTTCAATCACTCACTTGAATGCCAATAAATCATAATAGTATTGTTGCTCACTTGTGAAAAGTTATTCCGCGGCGCCTACTTTCTAGATCTTGTTTGTGGTTGCAGCCGATAGCTGCACACAACCGTGGCATTGTTCTGGTTTAAGGTTTGATGAAAAATTTGCTCCGCTGTCAGACGGTTCTTCTTCATGTGTTTACATGTCAGCATCAACTCGTTCATTTTCATTGGTTCTTTTTCTTCTTCTTCCTCATATTTAATGGCGGAAGGCGCATCACCGCTACCCAGTGGTGGGGAGTTTATACCCAGCTCCTTGTTATTGTTTTTTTTTTTTTTTTTTTTTTAAATCATTTTTATTTAAAAGCAGTAAGAAAAAATTATTATTATTATTATTATTATTATTATAGGATGGCAGACAACCCCTCCCATCTGAATGCTGTCTCCCACTGTTTTCTGAGCTCTTCATCTCTGGGAAACCTACATATTATGTGAAAAGTTAGCTAAACAACTAACAACAATCAGAGTCGAAATAAATTAAATAAGAAAGACTTCTTGGTTGTTTGGAAGCTGGTTTCACTGAGGGAATGATGAACGGGACTACATAAATAAAGCCACAAAGTCAACAAAATCTGCTCGTAAAGTAAATATCTAATGGCCAAATACAAGCAAAAGTGTTTTTTCAGTCATACCTGTGAAAGGTAATCCCATGAGATCTAGTTTGGACAGTAGATCGGTTGGTACAACTCCAAGTAGCACAGGAACTCGGCATCTTCTTCGTCTGCTTTTGCCATCTCCAATATGGCGGAGACGTTGACATATGATCCAGTGCTCTACGCAAGTATATCCAACTGCAGCCGCAGGTATAGTACAAGCGGCGCCCCTATAAACCACGCCCGAGCAAGCAATTTTTTCAATCATAGACAAAATATACGTAGACGCCGCATCGTTTGCTGCAGCCCACTAGAGCGGTGCGTTCATATAGATCTATGGGTGCGTCTACAGGGCGGCCATCTTGGAGCGGTGGCAATCGCTTCTACAGTGCATTACATCTATAGAGGAATGATGTGCTTACACTATTAGAGTTATCATAAATCGCTCAATTCTCAAGCAATTTGTTTGTAACGTCAGGATAGATAGAGATATGTGCTCAGGTTTTTATTGACAACATTGCTTAAGGCTATACATTGCATTTGACTATAATTATTGTATAATTGTACTACTACTGTATTCTTGTTTTTGCAATACTTATAATTATCATTATATTCTCATATTATATATTATAGTTATTGGTTTTCTCATTGTATTATTATATTACATTCTTATATTACCATATTATTAAAGTAGTATTTATTATTAATATTATTGTATTTATTACTGGATTCTTATATTATTTTGTTATTGCTATTAATATTATAACCTTTACTATTATTACAATTAATATTATATCCCTATCATCATCATCTTTATTATTATTGTAGCCAAATAACTGAAATATTCAAAAAAAAAAAAAAGAAAAAAGAACAAACAATCCTCACAGAAAACTATCTACTAGACTATTTAGTATTTGATTCCCTGTCTCAGCCGCACAATTTGTCTTGTCCTGTCAAAGTCATCACTGCAGAGCACGGACCTCTCAGATGCCACAAAACCTTCTTGTTTCACTGCCAGGTCCCATTGTCTCCTTAAACTACTGTCTTTGGGAAACCTTAAACATGTGAACAATGTAGCCAGTAATAAAGAAATGTCTACAACAAAATTAATTCCATCATTAATTAAGCCTATTAGATGCTGTATTCTTTCTAACCCATCAATTACTGCAGTAAGTCTGTTTTTTTTTCTGTATAACAGGTTATTGCTAGGAACGCTAGATTCATAACATCAATGGTTCTGTACGTCCGGTCTGTGTTTATTTCACTATAGCTATAAAACAACCTGCAAACCATATATTACCCCTTACATGTCCATGAATCATTGCCACCACCACCAGTAATGCAGAATTACTGCATGTTGTTAATTGCACTTTTTATTAGAAAAACAAAATGTGAAAAATCTAAATAGATTTTGTTGTTGTTCATTTGATTCCTATTAAAAACACTTATTTTGTGTTTACTTGATTCCAAGTCAAGCCACTTTGATAAGAATAACTGTATATTGTTATTATAGCCTTCAAAGTTTCTTTTTTTTTTTTTTTTTTTTTTTACATTTTCAGTTGGTGGTGTGCCTTGGGATTTTTCGAAAAGATGTACCTTGTTTAAAAAAAAAAAAAAAAAAGGTTGAGAAACACTGCAATACATTATCAATTCCATGCAAAAAGGTTAAAAAAAAAAAACATGTTTAGTGTGATATTAACTTTTGTTTTACATATGAATCATAGATATCTCTGTTTAGGTAGAGTAAAAAAATACTCCTACTCTTTGGTGACGACATGGGAAGTTAAAAACAGATTGGGTCATTCCATCTCTAAAATGATCAGGTTTGAAGTACTCACTACAGAGCATTGATGAATTACTAGCAACAAAACCACTTCCCATTGCCTCCTCAAGCCTGTATCACTGGGAAACCAAAATATGAAGAAGAAGAAAACAACAGCAAGAGACAATGAGAAAGTACCTGTTCCTGCTCTAATAACGATACACGTAAATAATGTTAGTTACGATAACATAATATTATAAATGGTAAAATAACCAAAAGTGTTCTTCAGTCTTACTTGTGAAAGGTAATCCCACGGGATCTGGTTTGAATACTGCGCCGATTATTGCAATGAAAAGCTGAACAAAACACCGGCATAGTTGCTCAGTGAGGAGACCTGAACAATATGGCGGCGACGTTTCATGCGTTCCAGCACGTCACGAGACGTCTTTTTTATTGATAAATGTCATGAGGCGTCGACACAATAATGGATACCAAGTAGACGTCAGCACCGACTCGTTCATTTTCATTGGTTCTTTTTCTTCTTCTTTTTCAGATTTAATGGCAGTTAGCAAACAACGGAAGGTGCATCACCTCCAGCTAGTGGTAAGGAGTTTAGACCCAGCGTTACTGTT
The DNA here is from genome assembly GCF_900634775.1 of Gouania willdenowi. Classification (NCBI taxonomy): domain Eukaryota; kingdom Metazoa; phylum Chordata; class Actinopteri; order Blenniiformes; family Gobiesocidae; genus Gouania; species Gouania willdenowi. Next base: position 599,253 of record NW_021145219.1, on the reverse strand, counting down.
TATTTTTTTTTAAAGGCAGTAGGAAAAAACACAAAAACCGAAACCTAAGGGTAAAGTTGAAAAAAAAAAAATCAATAAACATAGTAATCTATCTATAAAGCAAGGACTCTCTGTCTGTCTGTGTGTTCCTCAAATATATCTGAAGATTCACGATCAGACTGACCTGAGAGTTTCAACATTTGTTCAAGGGTGTCTGACATAGGGTGTCCAATGTCGGATTTGGTTTGGACGCCCCACCTCCTGAGTCGATGAACTCAGTGATTATGTCATCAGTCCTAGCTTGATGATGTCATCAGTCCTAGCTGTACAGTGATGATGTCATCAGTTAGAACATTAGAACATTGCAACATTGGTCCTACCTAGTCAATCACTGCTCACCGTAGCCAAGTGTGCGCCAGAGCCAATCACTAGAGAGCCCACCCCTTCCTCCTCCTCTTGCTTTAGAAAGGCTTTTACCCAGTTGTCCCTATAATTACATTGATACAATCAACGTCTATAAACCTAAATCTGCCTTCTTCATATCCTTTGACCATGATACCTCTCTTGATATAATGGGGTTTTCCTTTCCATATGAAATTTGAGATGACTTGATTTGCAGCTTTTCCAGTGTTCTTGGGTACAGCTCAGGTGTAACTGGATAAATGACTCGGGAGATACATTCCATTTTAGTGAGGAAATAACAGCCTTAAATAGAGATCTCTCTGAGCCCATTAATTTAACTGAGATTTACATTAATCAAAATTATGCCAAATATTAAAAGTTTCTCATATATCCTTACTCTTAGTGATTTGAATGGCAAGATACTTTACAGTACATCTGACAGGAATGTTAAGCACTGTTGTGAGAGTGGAATTTTTTAAGATTTAGTTTGAGGTCTGATGCTTTAGAGCAGTGGTTCTTAATCTTTTCAGCCCGTGACCCCCAAAATAAAGGTTGCAGAGACCAGGAACACCCACTGTACCTGAAGGTGGTTGAAAGAACAGTCATGTGGAGACAGGGTCATCTAAGGGGGAATAAAGGGGAGAGATTTTTGGGGTCCATCCATATAGTCAGCAAAATGATGGTCCATTGTTCTATGGATCTGTGATAACATATTTATTTATTAATTTGTCTAATTAATATCCACTGTTATCTAGGGAGTTAATTATTATGTGTGCCATAGTATATAGTCATCCTAAAAATGTATATCCTTGTTTTAATCAGGTTTCTTAATAGGACTAGATGTTACAAATCCCTAGTATTCAGCACGACAATTGGGGTATTCTTGGGTTTCAGCCACAGCCAGTGACTGCTCTGTTCTGCTACAGTGGCAAGTTCTTTTATTGCCTTCCGTTGGGCATGTCCTCTAATCCCTACTTCCTTCAGTAGCCTTGTGGTGGAACAAGCTACAAAGCCTCTACATCCCACCTCCACAGGCCACACCTTCACGTTCCAGCCCCGCGCCCCTGCTTCAGCTGCTAGGTTGGAGTACCGCAGCCTCCTCCGCTCGAATGCTTCATCGATGGCTTCTTCCCATGGAACTGTAAGCTCAACGATGAAGACGCAGTGGCAGGACTTGGATCAGAGGACGAGGTCTGGGCGCAGGTTGGTCCTTGCAATTTCAGGTGGGAAAGTCAGCCTCTGGTTGAGATCTACACGCATCTCCCAGTTCTGGGCTGCATTCAGTGGGCTTGAGCCTGGAAGTGATGGCTTGGTCCTCTGTTTTTCCCCTTCCTGGATGAAAGCTTAGGTGGTTGCCCTTTTTTCCTCAATTTTATCAGCCAGGCACTTCAACACCTGGTTGTGGCGCCAGGTGTATCTTCCCTGACTTAGGCTGGTCTTCCAACCCACCAAGATGTGTTTTAGGGTTGCAGGGGAATGCACATTGGAGACAGCTTGGATCCTTTCCACACGGGAGTGGTGGCCTAGTGGTTAAGGACGCTGGGCTTGTAATCGGACGGTTGCCGGTTCAAGCCTCACCTGGGCCGTCACTGTGGGATGTTGAACAAGTCCCTTAACCCCGAACTGCTCCCCAGGCGCCGCAAAATGGCTGCCCACTGCTCCTCAGGGATGGGTTAAATGCAGAGGACGAATTCCATTAATGTACTAACATTACATGGCCAATTAAAGGCGAAAGCCCCGATTTAATCTTAACCAGAGTTGGAGTTGTTTGGAGAGGGCAGGACATTGTTCGTAGATCTGATCAGGAAACTCAGCCATGCTCCAAATCTCGTTCCAAGTGATTTTCCTCTTTTCCACACACTCCCACTTCATCCATCGCTTGGGAGACTGCCTTGGCACATCTGGCTGCTTCCTCCGGGCAACGCACCTCCTCTATCACATGTGCCGCCGTTCAGCTGGAGTAGCCTTTTGCCATCTAGGCGTTGTTGCGTTCAAGCCAAGGCCCCCTCTACCATGTTGGACACTTCCCACAATCTCCCGGTGTCTAAGGGCAGTCTTTGCCGCCGCTACAGCTGCAGATGGCTTCCATTTCTTTCCCAGTGCTAGGGCTAGGGTAGCACCTCTGACGACTGGATCCCGGGATTCTGTGAGTCATTTCCAGCCTAGTTTTGGAACATTTGTACTTCTCCACAAGGCTTGAGATTGGCAGAGAGAGGGCTCCATACAGGTCTGGTGAGGCATCTCGGCAATCTAAGCCACTTTCTCAATTGGGCATTCACCAGTCTCTCCAGGCGATTGCCCTGGGATAGGATGACCTCATAGATGGAAAGTGGCCACATGAGACGGGGTAGCAGCCCAAACTGGAAGCACCACAGTTTCAGCTTCCCAGGGAGAGCAGTGCTGTTGATCTGTTTAAGGCCACTAATTATGTCCTGCCGGATTTGTTCCACCTGCCCTGAGTCTTTGAGCTCAGCACTATACCAACAACCAAGGCTCTTGATAGGCTTCTCCAGGACTGTTGGTATTGGCTCGTTGTTGACGTGGAACCTCTCATTAACGAGCTGGCCTTTGACAATGAGATACTGTGGGATTTGCTGGGTTTAATCGCCATCCGTGCCCATTTGATGTTTCCCTGGAGTTTATTCAGCAGGCGTTTGGTACATGCGTTTGTTGTTGTTATTGTCGTCATGTCATCCATGTATGCCCTGACTGGAGGAAGACGCAACCCGCTCTTCAACCGCTCCCCTCCAACCACCCATCGGGATGCTCGAATAATGAGCTCCATTGCCATGGTAAACGCCAGTGGGGAGATGGTACAGCCTACCATTATGCCTATCTCGAGGTGCTGCCAGGCAGTTGTACTGGCTGGTTCTATAACACAAAACTGAAGATCCTGGAAGTAGGCCTTGACCAGTCGCGTGATGATGGGACTTGGAAGAAGTTAAACGCTGACCACAACAACTCATGCGGCACTGACCCAAAGGCGTTGGCAAGGTCTAGGAAGACCACATGCAGGTCTCTCTTCTCCTTCTTGGCCGTCTGTATCTGGTGCCAGATGACATTTGTGTGTTCCAGGCACCCTGAGAATCCACTTATCCCTGCCTTCTGGATTGAGCTGTCTACAAAGTTGTTCTTCATCAAGAATGCTGAGAGCCGCTGGGCCATAACGCTGAAGAATATCTTACCCTTCACATTCAGAAGGCTGATCTGGCGGAACTGGTCGATGACTGAGGAATTCTTCTCTTTGGGAATCAGGATCCCTCCTGCCCGTTGCTATGCCTTTGGTATCACTCCTTTTTCTCATGCCACTTTCATTTGTTTCCAGAGGTACCTCAAGACGCCTGGCGTGTTCTTATAGAGCCTATATAGAACGCCGTTCGGCCCAGGGGCTGAAGCTGATCTTGCCCGCTTTACCACGTTCTCAACTTCGCTTCATGTAGGGGGCTTTTTTTCCATCTAGTGCTCAAGTGGTTGGATTGGTGGCATGTCCTTCGGAATGCCAGCTGGTACATACCTCCGGTTGTCTGAGTAGGTCTTCTTCAGATGTTCCTCTATTTCCCTAATAGGTACTTTGAGGGTCCCGGTTTTCTCCTTGGCAAAGATGTCTTTGATGAACCTGTAGGGATCTCTATAGAAGGCAGTCCTCGTCTGCTCTTTCTTTTTATGTTGCTTTCTCAAACATTCTGCTCTTCGCAGTGTTGCAAGACGCTGCTTGATGTCACCCTGTAGTGCCTCAAGTCCTGTAGGGCCTCAAGTCCCTTTCTTATAAGAAATAAAATGGGTTAAAAAGGACCAAAAATGGTGGAAAAGGTGGTGAAATGCGATTTTAAAAACCACAGAAATTCGGTATCGGTATCAGCCGATACACAAGGCTGCAATATCGATATCATATTGGAAATGAAAAAGGTAATACGGGACATCCCTAATTATTAGTAGGGTTATGGGTCTGAAATTATCAATTAGTTTGGGAACTTTCCCGGGATTGGGGATGAGGGTAATGATATCTTGTTTCATCGTGGTTGGGAATATGAGGGTTTTAGATATTTCTTTTAACATATCAAAGATATGTGTCCTTATTCACTAAGCATGCTAGAATATCTAACGATTGCAACATTATGTAACATCTAAATGAATCTTAAATGATCACAATTAATTATCAGAAATGTGTAAATAATGACAGTGGGTCTGTTGAATGTGATAGAAATGCGTATTGATCAGTGGATTAACTGACTGCTGACTGAGATATGTTATGAGATGAAATAGATCCTGGAACTTAGCCTGGTCTGGAGCAGGCTAGCTCCACAGAATAAATCTTTATGCTAACTTATGTCACAGAACATCCCACTTTCCACTATCATGTTTTTGTACAACCAGTTGTCAGATAATTTGAGCGAGGATAACCAAGATTTCCTGGCTCAATCCCTTATCCTACTTTTGTACAATGGGCCCCTGGTGATGCACCATCAGGACAGACATCCAGTGAGGGCAAGAGGCAGCATTCAATGCATTTTACAAAGTCAGAAAAAGGACAAGAGCCTTTTTACCCCAAATTAAATTAATCTGATCAAGGCAAAAGTGTAAACTGTTACTGTAATGCTCCTGTGAAAAAGGAAAAGTTCATTCCTACAGAAGGAAAATATCAGTTCATTTTCCAAACAAAAAGGAAAAACAGTGTTACGGCAGAATTTACGGTTGACCTCATTTGAGACATGATTCATTGCTCTGGTTGAATGATAGAATCCAGGAGAAGCATTGATGATTTAATAAAAAATGATTTTATTCTAAACTAAATAAAAGAATACAAAGTGGAACAAAGTGAAACAAAATTAGCGTCCGTCCAGGCGGACGTCCAAAGGAAGTGCCGCGCCCCGCTCCAACAGTTTCAAAGCTTAAGCTTTTTATACAGATAAGAAAAGGTCCCAACAGTGAGAGACAAAAGGGAGGGAGTCAGATGCCCATAGTGGCAATGTTGGAGGATGATGAAGATGTTATGAGAAGGTTTGGCTCCAGTCTTTATCTGTCTTGATAAGTGTGTACGTCAGTGTATGTCCTTGGCAGAGACTGTGCTGCACTGAGAATAATACGATCTGTACTGTTTAATCATGATTCAGCTGTTCAAAAGTGTAAAGATTAATGGAGTCGTCATGTATTAAAACATGACAAATTGTACACATGAACATACATTTGAGGATATGATGATGAATATAAAATTTGCCATGACATTCCCCACTTTTGGTCGCCTCAACGACCAAATCAAGAAACAAAATTATTATATTCCACCTTTGCTGTCTGTCAGGGTTAACCATTAGCATCGTTATTGTCATACATTGGATATATTCTTCTTTTGTGAGGCACGGATATAGACATATCAAGAAAAATGTGGAAATAAACCTTAAAAAAAAACTTCATCATTATTATCAATGGCATGAATCATCAAAAATCATCCTTTATTGCATCTAGATAAGCAAAAATCATCATTTGCATCAAGGACATCACTCGTCTTCATCGGCTGAGTTCAGTGGTAACTGGGGTAACCAATAGCATCATGAGTGAAGAACCTTGAGTATTTTCCTCAATCGTAGCAGAAGGGTTTATGACTGTATTCCTGCAGCTAGGTGTGAGGTTGTTGTCCCTCAACCTAGCTATGAGCATTTGGTGTGGCTTATAAACAAAGCTAGGCCCTTGTTTTAGAGAGTTTTCTTGTGTGTGTGTGTCTCAGTGGCCTTGTCGGTTCCCCCTTCATTGTTCGGTCAGCCTCCGTCTTAGCATCAGCTGGTCTCGGCAATCATCTTGGATCCATGTTGCCTGCTCTGCGACCTTCACTGCCGTGTGGGTCATTTCGGTCGGTGTTGTAGATGATTGGTTGTTGTCTGAGGAAGGGTAGTCTCCACACACCTGGCAACCTCTCTTGGGATCGGAAGGTACCTGGTACCTGGTAGGCTTTAGCTGGTACCTGGACAGAAAAAAAAGGGGGGGGGAAAAAAAACAAAACAGAACAAAACAAAACAAAATAAAAAAATAAAACGAAATGAAATAAAATAAAATAAAATAAAATAAAATAAAATTAAATAAAATTAAATAAAATAGAATAAAATAGAATAGAATAGAAGTTTAGGGGTGTTAGGTTTAGTTAACTAACTAAATGAATAGTTAGTATGGCCAGGAAGGCAGAGACAGGTCAGAGGTCAGGATCTGAGAGCTTTTCAGATCCTAAAAGGTGCTGCTGCACAATCACACAATGGTTAGGTGTGGGTTAGTGAGCTTTTAGCCATGCTAGCTCAATGTTATCTGTAGCATTCGCACGTGAGTGGGAAAATATGAGGCTGAAAGAAAAGCAGGAAGTATTAATTCGATTTTCTTTTCCTGGAGTAAGAAGAAGCATAGCTGGAGTTGCAGTGATTATCTGTGGTACATCTACTTACCTGGTGAGAAGCAACAATTTGAGAACCACTGTTTACAAGGACATGCAAGTCGGACGGAGAAGGACATGCAAGTCAGACGGAGAAGTGTGGAGTGTGATTACATGTCTTCTCAAGATGAATACATACAATTGGGAGACATGGAGATGTGAGAAAGCTAAATGAGTTTAACCAAATAAATAAATAATGTTATTTATTTATTTAAATTGTTTGTTTCATTTTTCGTTGCTATCTCTTATTTGTGAAGGAGAAATCTTATTCTATCCTTTATTTATTCTGAATAATGTTAACACTCCACACCTATTCACATAGCCTAATTCTTTTATAGAGCTGAATTTGTCAGTTCATTTATTTCATTCATTTCCCTCATAATTATTATTTGAGATGTAATTTACTTAATTTTGAAGGTCAATTGGTGGCAAAAGTGTCTCCTATTCTGTGTCTGAACCAGAGTTCAGCGAGATTATTGGCCCTTTAAGGTTAGACAGAATTAAAGTTAAGTTGAGTCGAACAATCATATTGTCTTTTGCTCTCTGTATTTATCCCATTCGTAGGGGTGACGAGCCCCAGCACGGTTTGGAGAGCTTCCTTAAATGCTTGGAAGTTACTTAACTTTAAACTATCTCTTATTTCAATCAATTATCAAGAATTTCAGGAGGACCCTTTTTAAATCTCAGGCGACCCAGATTGGGCCACCAACCCAATGTTGAGAACACTTAATTTTTCCCTTAAAAGTGTCTAAACCCAGTGAAGGTGTTTTATGGTCTTGCACGCTAAGTGCTGGTGGAACAAGAAGAAAATAGTTGGAGGGTTTGATGTATATTTTCCTATGATAAAATATAAATAAAAAATCAGAGGGACGTTGGCCCCTCCCTTCCCTTTTTTACATAAGAATACATTTGGATTCTTAAAACCATATGATAAATATCATTGGAAAATCACTTATCTGATCATTTTGGATGTGTCTCCGTTTTCCTCTCTCTTGTGTCCGCCTGCCTTTGTGCCCTCCAACCTCCTCGACCTCCTTCTCCTCAGCCATAAAGGTCAAAGCCAGGGTCAACTGTACGCTCCTTTTGGAAATTTGAAGATCTGTCCCCACTTTTGCAGTTGGATTGGAAGTCTCTGTAGTCTCTGGAATAAATATTATGTTAGAACATCCACAATATGTCATATTGTCACGTGTCTATTTCAATCTATTTCCCCTTTGCTTCCCAGTTACAGTTATGGACAATACTTCCCTTTAATTCTCATCCTTCATCATAACAAGCAGTGACCAGGCATGGCGGCTGGAGGAAGGATCGGAGTCGAGAAGGCGGTGGCATTCTGTTAGGAAACACTCAGAAACAGAAAGAGAGGAAACCATTAAGACTTAACTGGATAATTTAAAATATCTCTTTTCTTTAGTTGGATCTGATTCGTCTCCTTACAGCGACCTGTATTTTGGAAAAAGCTACATAATAACAACAACTAAGACGAAGACATAGACAAGTGCACACCACAACGAGTATACACATATAACAACAAAAAAACATGGACACTGAACATGTAAGGTCAGTCAGGTCAAAGCCAGTCATTCCACTGAAAGTGGTATCATATATAAAAAATGTCGTTTGGTGTTTTTAAACACCCAGAAAAAACCCTTTAAAACCTGGTAAACTTTTTAGAAGGCCCAAGGCCTAAAACCATAGTTCTTTTAACAAGCAGCAGTGTTTTCTGAACACCCCACTACATAATTGGCAAAAACAGGGAGAAGATCAAGTGCATCAAAACCCAGGAGGAAAAGAAGGTGAAACAGAGGAACATGTGTGGTCAAACAGCCATTCATCGGTCAATCACTCAATGACACGTCCACGGCACATTCGCACTCACAACGCTCTCAGGCATACGTAACGTGTCATCATTCAGTCACTCATGCACCGCACACGTTCATGCCTCAATTTTCACGTCCATGCATTCACAAGGTTTTGCTGCATAGTGTCTAAGTAGAATATAGGTCTCATCTAACCCACCAATGGCGATAGCCAGTCCACCTCGTCTCTCGGGGTCAATGAGCTCTTATTGCCCCCTCATGCTTGGCAACCTTTTAGTGTTAATTAATTGCTTTTTACTGGTATCGTCTGATTACTAAGAGGTACGCTCCTTTTTACTTCCGCCTTGGCGGAGTCTACACTTAGAGTATTGTCCCTTGCAGTACTGACAGTCTGCTCATCTGCTGATCAGGCAGGAATCGCATGGCCATGCCTAACAACAAACTCAACCGCGGTACCAAACCGCGGGAAACTCTCAACAGCTGCAAATTCCAGAAACTTAAAACAAATATCTGAATTAGCCGGAGACCCTCTCAACCTTGCCTTATGAAAATATAAAGTAGGGAGAATTTCCAGGGAACCTTCCAACTTCTGACTTTAAGAAAAATATAAAGTTGGGAGGAGTATGGGGGAAGGGTAACCTCTCGACCTGTGTCTTTATTTAAAATATAAAGCTAGGGAGAATTTCCAAGGAACCTTCCAACTTCTGACTTTAAGAAAAATATAAAGTTGGGAGGAGTATGGGGGAAGGGTAACCTCTCGACCTGTGTCTTTATTTAAAATATAAAGCTAGGGAGAATTTCAAACTCGACCACTCATTACTCCGGAGATTAAAAAAAACCCTCCGAATTAGCAGGAGAATTATAAACCAACGCAGACTGTCAGGACTTTCTTTTGGGCACTTCTTAAGATTGAACGGAGCACGCAACCTCTAATAACCCTCACTCTAAGGGAACGTAGAAATTTGTTCAGAACGGTCTTCGGTTACCAAGCATGTATCAAATCAGGTGGACCACTATCCCCCTAAGAGTGCTTTCCCTAGCAAGGTCTATCCTTTTTCTGCACATTAAACCAGGACTTCTTGTTTGAAAAGTAATTGCCTATGTACTCATAGCAACTAATGGGACATTTTTTCTCAGGAAAAATTTGGTACCCCCCCCTGCTGTCGAGTGGCTTTGGGCCGGCCAGACAGTCCGACGCGGTTAAGGGGGGAGCGCGCAAAATGAAAACAATGAATGTTGAACTAGGCTGTCTGTCGCAAGCAGCTTCAAAAAGGGTAAGGTACAGATTGTTTACGAGGGTATCGGTCAAAAAAATGTCAAAATTTAAACTTGTTGAGGCTGCAGTCCTCAATCTCTGTCTCAATTTTCCTGAAATTGAGTAAAAACAAAAGAGAAAAAGAAGAATCGTTCAGAAATAACAAAGGAGAAAAACGTGTGAGCTCAAAAAAATCATGGCCAATAAAATAATAAAAAATTAAAACTTCAGCTCCAAAAGCTGAGGCAACAGAGGGCTCTGTCTTCAGCGGATGTAACCATATCTTGCATTGTGGGGGGCCTCCCCTCAATCAAGAAAATAAATGAAAGAAAAGCAAACAAAAACAACCTTTTAGTAACACTATTTTCTTCCCCTTTGTTTGTTGTTTTCTCATAAAGGCCAAAGCAGTGTAAATAAATGAGCAACATAATGAATAAAAGCAAAGATAAATGATGGGCACACTTGATCTCATGTGGCAAACAGAAGGGTTCTGTGTGAAGTTCTGTGTTTCTCATAGTTATGAATGTGGGTGTGTGACTGTATGTCTGGTCTGTCTGCGTGTGAGAGAATAAATGAAAACAAAATAATCTAGTGCACAGTCAGAAGATAGAGGGGTTAGTATTGTGCGAAGGAGAAGCTTGTTGGCTATTTGCTAGTTGTCCCCCTCCATGCCAAAGTTCAGGGCTAAAGTGATTTAGCTCTGTGCGTGCGCGTGCCTGTGCGTGCGCGTGCGCACTACCACCAAAGGCTGTGGTGGACTTCTTGTGGCTTGGTATCCTTGTGGCTTTTGAAACAGTGTCTTTTTGGTGAAGATTTCCAGCAGACGTGTGACCAGTCTGCAGTTGCTGCCCATCATTCAGGCAGTAGTCGTGGCGTTTAACTCGCAACTCATTGGTGGGGGGAGTGTCCACTCCGACGCCCACAGGTTCTCAGTCTTTGATGATGGGGCAGGATGTGTTAATCCAGCATTGGCATGCGGCCCATTCATAGACGATGAAGAGTTGACTTGGGACTGAGCGAGTTATTTCAGCATTGCTTTGCTGAATGGGAGTTGAGTCCTTGAGTCCTGAAAGGTCACACACCTTTGATTGTCCATTTCCTTCTGATGCTTGGTCCTTTGAATGATGTTGACATTCCATTAGCGTAAGAGTTGAAGGTGATTTCATTCTTTCATTGAAGATGTCGTTTCTTCAGGGGACAACCACAAAGCCAACAGAAACTAACAATTTAAATAATAAAAAATGATAATGATGGTAACAGTAATATTAAAATAAAATAAAATGAAATACTGTATTCATCATAGTGTGTGTTTGAGTGTGTGTTGCCCATCAAACATGAAATCAAAATAAAATTTAAAATAAAAATAGTGTCTGTGTGTAATGGCACTATTCTATCGGCAGGGGAGAAGTGAGAAATCACAATGTTGTGTCACAAGTGTGTAGTGCACTAAACTGGCCAGTGAGGGGCGCCACCTCTCTCTTGGGATGGGTGTGGCGTGTGCGTGCGCCCGTGCGCGTGCCTGTGTGTGTGCTCTCTCTCTCTCCCTTTCTCTCTCTGTACGTGTGGGTGTGTGGGTGTGTGGGTGTGTGTGTGTGTGTGTGTGTGTGTCTGTCTGTGTGTGTGTGTATGTGTTCACACGTCCAAAAAAAAAAAGAAAAACACAGCAGCTCACTGCGAGAGAACAACAAAACAAAAAAACCCAAAGCCGGCTCTCTCCAAAATGAGAGCCTTAAAGCCAAACAACAAAAAAAAAGAAGTAAAACTCACTGAATCATGATCTGAGTTCACATCATACCAAGATTGTATATGCGTATGCATTTGTTTATTGGATTCTTCATCTGTTTGATTCACAGAAACACAATTTAGGTTAGATTTGGGGTTTTAATCATTCGGTACAGAGGTGAACTCAGATCATGGCACCGCTGGGATGTTTTGGAAACCTTGTTGCCCGTCTATCTATGGTCAGGACCTCACAGGCTGTGGGTGTCCGAACAAAACAAAGTAAATAATGACCAGCCGTATTTTATGCCTAAACAAAATATCCGAGCCCGAAGAAAACCAGAGAGAACCTACAGCATTAAAAAGCACAGAACCTCAACCATTTGAGCCTTTCTCATGGCACAGTTCACTGCGTCAAAACACAGAACAGCTGAGGATCAAAATCAAAGCTCAAAACTGAAAATCAATACAATGCTTGACTGGTTCCAAAAAAAAAATCAACACAGAGCGAATATATATACATATATGTAAATGAAAATTTACATATATATATATATATATATATATATTTATAAAGGCAGCTTTACCTTAGTCCGAATTGGTGTTTGAGGTTCAACCGATGGTTCGTGATCCAGTCTCTGTCCGAGGGGTGGACAGAAGATGGTCCTGTTCGTGATCGCCAATTGTTACGGCAGAATTTACGGTTGACCTCATTTGAGACATGATTCATTGCTCTGGTTGAATGATAGAATCCAGGAGAAGCATTGATGATTTAATAAAAAATGATTTTATTCTAAACTAAATAAAAGAATACAAAGTGGAACAAAGTGAAACAAAATTAGCGTCCGTCCAGGCGGACGTCCAAAGGAAGTGCCGCGCCCCGCTCCAACAGTTTCAAAGCTTAAGCTTTTTATACAGATAAGAAAAGGTCCCAACAGTGAGAGACAAAAGGGAGGGAGTCAGATGCCCATAGTGGCAATGTTGGAGGATGATGAAGATGTTATGAGAAGGTTTGGCTCCAGTCTTTATCTGTCTTGATAAGTGTGTACGTCAGTGTATGTCCTTGGCAGAGACTGTGCTGCACTGAGAATAATACGATCTGTACTGTTTAATCATGATTCAGCTGTTCAAAAGTGTAAAGATTAATGGAGTCGTCATGTATTAAAACATGACAAATTGTACACATGAACATACATTTGAGGATATGATGATGAATATAAAATTTGCCATGACAACAGCACCAGCTGAAATTTTTATTTTTTTATTTTATTTTTAATGCTGTACTTTAATAGTTATACAGGTAAAAGCCAGTGAATTAGAATATTTAGAAAAACTTGATTTATTTCAGTAATTGCATTCAAAAGGTGTAACTTGTACATTATATTTATTCATTGCACACAGACTGATGCATTCAAATGTTTATTTCATTTAATTTTGATGATTTGAAGTGGCAACAAATGAAAATCCAAAATTCCGTGTGTCACAAAATTAGAATATTACTTAAGGCTGATACAAAAAAGGGATTTTTAGAAATGTTGGCCAACTGAAAAGTATGAAAATGAAAAATATGAGCATGTACAATACTCAATACTTGGTTGGAGCTCCTTTTGCCTCAATTACTGCGTTAATGCGGCGTGGCATGGAGTCCATGAGTTTCTGGCACTGCTCGGGTGTTATGAGAGCCCAGGTTGCCCTGATAGTGGCCTTCAACTCCTCTGCGTTTTTGGGTCTGGCATTCTGCATCTTCCTTTTCACAATACCCCACAGATTTTCTATGGGGCTAAGGTCAGGGGAGTTGGCTGGCCAATTTAGAACAGAAATACCATGGTCCGTAAACCAGGCACGGGTAGATTTTGCGCTGTGTGCAGGCGCCAAGTCCTGTTGGAACTTGAAATCTCCATCTCCATAGAGCAGGTCAGCAGCAGGAAGCATGAAGTGCTCTAAAACTTGCTGGTATATGGCTGCGTTGACCCTGGATCTCAGGAAACAGAGTGGGCCGACACCAGCAGATGACATGGCACCCCAAACCATCACTGGTGGTGGAAACTTTACACTAGACTTCAGGCAACGTGGATCCTGTGCCTCTCCTGTCCTCCTCGAGACTCTGGGACCTCGATTTCCAAAGGAAATGCAAAATTTGCTTTCGTCAGAAAACATGACTTTGGACCACTCAGCAGCAGTCCAGCTCTTTTTTTCCTTAGCCCAGGTGAGACGCTTTTCGCGCTGTTTCTTGGTCAACAGTGGCTTGACACGAGGTATGCGGCAGTTGAAACCCATGTCTTTCAAGCGTCTCTTGGTGGTGGATCTTGAAGCACTGACTCCAGCAGCTGTCCACTCCTTGTGAATCTCCCCCACATTCTTGAATGGGTTTTTTTTCACAATCCTGACCAGGGCGCGGTGATCCCTATTGCTTGTACACTTTTTCTGACCACAGTTGTTCCTTCCCTTTGCCTCTCCATTAATGTGTTTGGACACAGAGCTCTGAGAACAGCCAGCCTCTTCAGCAATAACCTTTTGTGTCTTTCCCTCCTTGTGCAATGTGTCGATGGTCGCCTTTTGGACAGCTGAGTATTGTACATGCTCATATTTTTCATTTTCATACTTTTCAGTTGGCCAACATTTCTAAAAATCCCTTTTTTGTATCAGCCTTAAGTAATATTCTAATTTTGTGACACACGGAATTTTGGATTTTCATTTGTTGCCACTTCAAATCATCAAAATTAAATGAAATAAACATTTGAATGCATCAGTCTGTGTGCAATGAATAAATATAATGTACAAGTTACACCTTTTGAATGCAATTACTGAAATAAATCAAGTTTTTCTAAATATTCTAATTTACTGGCTTTTACCTGTATATAATAATAATATTAATAATAATATTCACGTGTTTTAGTTAGTTCAGTTTTGAAAAATTATGCTGTGTGTAATTTGAGGTACTTTAAAAGTCACAGATGTAATCTTTCTAGTGTCACCAAATCACAAACACCAATATACAACTGATATGATATGCTTTTTCCCAGAGGTGAAAGTAATGGATTATAAGTACTTATTTGAACTGAGTTGTTTTTTTGGGTAATTTGTTACATTTCTAGTACCAACAGTTACTGAGAAAATTATAATTTTTTTGTTTTGAAATGAACAACAGCCATTGTGAAACTTCAAAAAATGAAATGCCCAGACAACAATCAAATGCATCACATCCTAGCCGCCCAAGGCCGGCCTTGCTGCTAGGCAGCCGCGGCTCTATCTGGTGGAGGGGTGCCAAAATGCACCACCCCACCAAAAAATTAAATAATAATAATTAAAAAAGTATAATAAACGTGAAACACACCCTTTTCAATCACTGTAAATGTTTTCTTTTCATTAAATATTAATATTAAAAATATATAACTATACCTGCTGTGAGAGCGAGAGCGAGAGAGAGAGAGAGAGAGAGAGAGAGAGAGAGAGAGAGAGAGAAGATGGGAGCAGCATAAAAACAAGAAAATACTTAAAACAGAAACACCAAGAATGTATGGGAGGTGAAAAAGTTATAACTTCAAATATAAGTTTAGTGTTAGCAATGCTGTTGCCTGCAATGTAATTAATTATCCAAATAAATTAATGTATATGTTTTCTAATTATCCAGATGCAATGAAAATGTATTTGCAGCCACAACATTGCATTGCACGATTGCATATGTAATAAATCTTGTTCTATTCTACCTAATTATATTGCGTTGTTTGCACATTGTGTTCTTTGTTTTAAGATTTTTGTTACTAGTAAAACCAAACAGGAAAATAGAAATGCCCTTGCACTGAAACTTTTGATTGCACTGTTTTACATTGCTTTGCACCATTGTTGTTGTTGTTCCATCAGGACATTTGTACTATACCTGTGTTATATTGTGTTATAGTTTATTATTATAATTTTTAAAAGAGGTTGTATTTTTTTATAGTGCGTATAGTCCACTTTTGCCTCAGGCACCGAATAACCTAAAACCGGCCCTGTAGCCAACCAATCAGATTAAAAGTAATGCATTTTTAATCTGCACCAAAACACCATTGAATGCTGGTTATTAATAAATATAGCTATACTCAGAGCCCGATAATTTTTTTATTTTGAATTGAATTCATTTGTGATATTTTATTTAAAAACAAATTGTACATTTTGATAAACCTTTTTTTTATTTTACACAGATGTCTTTGTGGAAAATAAATTAAGTTTCAATTGTGTGAGATTTGGTCTCTTTCTTAAGTTTATACATGAGATGTTTACTGTATTCAAGGTAACTTGTAACTTTCACTTTGAATACTGTTTAATTGAGCTACTTTTTACTTGTACTTGCGTCTATTATGTATGACTTACTTGTACTTGAGTACAATTTGAATCAAGTAACACTTCTATTTGAGTAGAATATATCAGTACTCTTTACTCCTCTCCTTTCCCTCATGTATTGTAGCATCAGCATCTTTGTATGAAGTGGTTGTAAAGTGGAGTGGGCGTGTCAGCGTAGGAACACCAAAATAAAAATCACGTGTTGGCACAGGGTCCTTCCAGTGAGAAACAGCGCCATCTCGCTGGCCAAATCTGTATGGCAAAAATAGGAAAGAATGGACGAAACTACAACACCAGAAATCATGAATTATCCCCAAAACACTGCGTTATGAGTGTCCTGAAGTGTAAGAATGAAATATTTTTTAAGTTCAGATGGTTTTGTATAATAACCAGAATATCTGCCTGGTTTCTATGCAGGGACTGTGGGTCGCCCCCTGTGTTGTGAGGCCAGTGGTATGTTCTAGTAGTATTGAAGGCAGAACAGAAGCGGTTTGTTTTTACGGTGATCAGGAAGCGTCGCTGCAGCGTCTGAGTTAAAACGGTTAAAGAGTCATTTTGTCTCCTCCACAGCTCCTCTCTGTAGCCGCCATGGCTCTGTGTGTGGGTGTCGGAGCCATGGCCTTGCCCAGCGAGCTCATCGTCCACATATTCTCCTTTCTGTCCGACCGTGACAAGCTTCGGGCCTCGGCTGTGTGTTCCCGGTGGAGGGAGTGTCTGTTCTACCCTACGCTGTGGAGCGAGCTCAAACTACGGGTAGGCGCCGCTGGGAGCACCGGCCGTGGCTCCGACGAGGCCCCGAAGCTAGAGTTCCTGATGCGGAAGTTTGGCTCTTTCGTTCGTGAGCTACAGCTGGAGCTGGCGCCCGTGGAAGGAAACCTCACCACCGTAAACAACGAGCCGTCCACGGCAGGAATGGACCACCCCCCCGGTACCGACACCGACCCTCGGCTCACGGAGACATGGAGAGACGCCATGGCCACCTACTTGGACCAGGTGTTGTGTGTGTTCAGCAGCATCCGAAACAACAGGTGACACTTAATTTCAATGATGAACGTTGTGTTTTTATTTGAGCGCGTTTTTGAAAAACTTTGAAACATGAGTGCTGTAAGTGATGTTCTTAGTGGAATTCACTGCCTTTGGTGCGTCATGAGTGCTAGCTAAGTTAGCTATAAACAAACCCTGGCATTAGAAGTTACGTAACTACGTCAAGAAGCGCACATCGTGTTCTAACAGACAAAATTATTGTGCACCAGTATGAACACGGACGTTTTAAGAAAGTGTGCTCCATTGTGTGGCTTTATCCACACGCACACACACACGCTAGCAGATAGAAAAATGCAGCGGTGGTGCTGCCTGCACGAGGCTTTGTTGGCCTTGGATTGCTGATATCAGCACACACACACACACACACACACACACACACACACACACAATAAACGCGGAGTTGTATATAGGTTGCCCAGCAAGTGCATGGTATACCGACAATATATACCTAAAATACATGCAAACCTAGGTCTGGGCAATATATCGAGAGTCAAGATACAGCAAAAAATATCGATTTGAGTTTAAGTCCATATGGCCCAGACCTAGAGGTGAAGTGAATTGAGTTGTCGGCAGTGATTTCCTGATCCATCTGCTGAGATCAGTGATGCTTTCTCTGATAAACTCCTCAAGTCTTCAAAGTCCTTCTTCTATTCTGTTTCGTTATGTTGATCTGTTTTCCTTTTCTGTGATCTACATTGTTCAAAACATTCCCCTGTCAGTCATTCATTAGAACCACACACCAAAACATGTAGGTCCTTAAACCATTAATTATGGATGCCACTACATCAGTAAAGGTGTGCTGTGGTGTCAGGTATTCACGCAGCAGATCCCTTCAGTTTTCTGTGAGGTTGCTCTCCATGGCTCAAACTGGCTAACACAGCTTATCTAAAAAATGATCTGTTATATTCAGAGGTGTAGAGTATGGATATATCCTACTAGGGCTGGGCGATATGGCCTTTTATAAATACCGCGATATTTTTAGGCCATGTCACGATACACGATATATATCTCGATATTTTGCATTACCCTTGAATTAACACTTTGATGCACAAAATCACACCAGTATGATGATTCTATATGTCTACATTAAAACATTCTTGATCATACTGCATTAATATATGCCAATTTTAAACTTTCATGCAAAAAAGGGGATATCACATCTAAGTCAAAGTTGACATAACTGTATTTATTAAACAGTGAGTGGCTCAAACATAAAATTGTCAACAGAAAGTGCACGTTCTGTGCAAAATTGTCACAGAGACATTTCAAAACAAGACATTAGTGCAGGATGCAACTCACATGGCATTTCAAAACACAAAATTAAAGTGCACTTTTTGTACATAATGCCACTACAATATTTTAAAACAAATAGTGCCCTTTTGTGCATGTTGTCATTAAGATGACATTTCAAAAAAAAAAAATCAAAAAAAAAAAAAAAAAAAAAAATCCGCGAGTTTAACGGTATGGTCATTTTCAACACCGCACAGACTACAAGCTGCGATATATCGAGTATATTCGATATATCGCCCAGCCCTATATCCTACTCAAGTAAAAGTGCTGTTACTTGATTTAAATTGTACAAGTAAGTCCTACATAAAATACTCAAGTACAAGTCAAAATTAGTTCAATTAAATAGTAGTTAAAGTAAAAGTTAATAGTTACTTTCACCTCCCATGTTTATTGTTGGTAATAAATCTTGCCACGGTTCCCTTACATACAGTATACAACTCATATAAACTTAAAAAGGAAGACACCAAATCTTGCACAATTGGAGCTTATCTATTTAATTAATTAGTAATTAGTAAATTAGTAATTAGTAACTAATTAGTTTTAAAATAACACCAATGAATTAAATTCAAAATAAAACAAATTCTCAGGCTCTAAGTATAGTTACATTTATGAACTCTAAAACAGAGAATAACCAGTATTCAATGCTGTTTTGCTGTGGTGCATTATGTTTAATCTAGACACCAATTCTAAGTAATTTCTGTGTTCCTTAGTTGCTCAAATCATTACTAAACAGTTTTTATGTGTGACTGTGTGCATTATTTTACATGAATCCTCTGCGTCTGCTGGCTTGTCTCTCCTACGGTGCATCTTGATGTAAAGTGCACACACTGTATGTAAATGAAGCCTCTGCTGCCTCCCTGACATGATGTGAAATAATAATCAAATGAGACCTCTGTTCTCCTGTAGTCGATTGCGATGCTCACACACCCAGTTTTTCCACTCTCAGCAATGAACCGGGGTGGGTTTAAGACACCACAATTGCACAAGCTTTAGGTGTGTACTGCATTAGAAGTTGGGTTTGTAATCTGTAGGTGGTTCTCTCATATCTACACACCTTTTGTGTAGAGCAGGAAGAAAGCTTTGCTCAGCATGCGTGTCTCAGGTGTCCTCCTAAATTTGTAATTATTGATTGCGATGTATATATGTGAATCTTTTGTGTGGTACAATAGAATGAGGGTAAAAATAAGTTCATAGTCAAAGCTTAGAAACCTTTGGACAGATTGCATTCATGTCCATTCTCTGAGATACACGGCTGGTATTGAGTGTGGTCAAAAGTTAGACCGATTTAGTACAGAGAATTCCAGGATGACTGTCCAGACACACAACAACTGAGTCACTGTGTGTGTCCAAAGCCTTTTGTCGTTCCTCTAACATCCCGTTTCTAACTCTAGAAACCTGCAGAAGCTGAGGCTGTATGGGGATACCTTTGTTCTCCAGCAGGAGGGCCTTTTGGACAGCTCCAACCTACACCAGATCCAGCAGGGAGACAAAAAGATCAATGAGTAAGCTGAGCACACAAGCATTAAAGCTGTTTCTATTTCATTTGACAAAAATGATTCATTCACAAACTTCACATGTGGTTTCTTTTCATGTTGTTAAAGGCAGTGTGGGCTTTAACATAATCTGGTTTAATATCTGTTTTGGATTTTCTTTGTGTTTATATGAATGTCACTTCAGGAAGTCATCGTTCTCGTCCAGTTAATGTAAATTTTCTACATCGATGCGTCGTGCCACCACTTTTATTTCAGTGCACTGCACCCGGAAGGTTATTTATGATCTGTAACTACGATCAAACTTCTGGTATGTGTTTATGTGTCAGTGCCTGACATCAATATTATAGAATTGGAACTAATTCAGCCACAGTGACAGGTAAGGCTGTGCAATTAATCGAAATTCAATTACAACAATTTAAAGAAACATGAACGCCTAAATCTATGCTGTGGCGCTCATAATGTACTGTAGTTTATTTTCGCTGGGAAAAAATTTGGCTGGTGGAAAATCTGGTTGGGTGGTAACTTTCAGAATCTACTAGCCATGCTGGTAGGTGATCTAAAAGTTAATTTAAAGCCCCGTATACTGTATATACTGTATACCAAGCATGAGTAACTCTAACAACATTTATCATGAATCTGTGTACCCTTTGATCACAAGAAATGGGGAGCACCAGTAGATTCATTACACCCCCTCTGGTTCCACATATGTGTATGTTTTACGTAACATCCAAATATCACACAAACAGAACCAGATTTAATTTTAAAACAGAAAAACGCTGCTTGTTTGGTTTTTGGTTTTTCTGTTTCTGGTTTTAAATTAATAACACAAAAAAATGCATTTTTTTCTATTTTTTAATTTGGTTTTGAAACAAAATAACCAAAGAACGAAGGGTACACAGATTATCATGACCCTTCACCAATTCAACAAAAAACTTTTAGCTTTAACGTAAGGCTGGGACAAAGATAAAAAAAACAAACTTTTGCTTTACTTCTCTAAATTTGGCCCTCAGAGAGTTAAACATTTTCCGCGCCAGTGGTGCCCGCTTTCGTGCCACGTGATTTCCCCATGCTGTGTAAAATTCCTGGTGAGAACTGTTATTTTTTTCTATAATCGAGAAGCCCTAGTGACAGATTAAAAATTGCAAATAAACCATTTGAAAGGAGACAACGCCATTATTTGTTTGAACAAACTGCCTAAATCTTTCTTGCATTTTACATACTGGGGCTTATCACAAACGAGTGTTGCAGTACTCGATCGGTCTTGGTCTTGGTTTCACCTCAGACCCGGACACATTTTTACTTGTCTACTTTAAATACAAGCTATCTCAAGGAAAGGAGAACCATTACTAAGAAAACCATGTCAGGTTTGGTGAGTTAAAGATATATATATTTTTTTTGAGAAGCTGGGGAAAAAAATATACATGAGCAAACTTAAATAAAAGGTTACATTTTGATGTTGTGTTATAGTCAGTGTTGGGAATGTTACTTTAAAAAAGTAATTAGTTATAGTTACTCACTACTTGTTCCAAAAAGTAACTGTTAGTAACTAAATTACTCTAAATTACTACAATAAAAGTCACTCATTACCAAGGAAAGTAACTATTTGCGTTACTGTTAAAAAAAAAAAAAAGTTGCTATGTGTCAAAGAATTCAGATTTTTTTAGATGCACGTGTTGTTGTGAGGTGCTTCATTAAATTTGAGTTGTTTACAACAGATGTGGACAAAGTCTTCACTCCTGGATATAATGAACACTTCACATACACGTTCTTTCCTTTAACCACAATTACATTTAAAGTAGTGTTTTTATCGTCACCATAAAAATGTCAACGTGTGTGTGTGTGTGTGTGTGTGTGTGTGTGTGTGTGTGCGCGTGCAAATATTGCACCCGCAAATATACCCCTTATGCACCCACATAAATGCATACTTCCGACGGGCACTGTACTAGTCTAACTAAAAAGCAAGGGACATGTGTGTGGAGCAAATATCTCCCCGACGCGGTGCGAGTTGGACCTGAAACTCGGTCGACGGGTTCCAAATACCCCGAGTGTGTGTATCTGTTATTTTGGAGTAATTTGGTCATTTCAAAATGTTTATTTTAATTTTATTTCACTTCTGGACGGCCCCGAAATGAAACCTATTCAACTTTTGACCTCAGGGTGTGAGGGGGCGCTAGCGCACCATCTTCACTGCACAGCTAAAGAGTAAGAGCAAGAGTCACGTGTGCGGCCAGAGCCAATCGCTGCGCACACAACTAAGCAGCTGTAAACACACGAGCGATAGAGAAGAAGATAGTTTAGACCAAGACACGGAGCTCTCTGAATAGATCGTTTGAAACCGTCAGCCACTGGTGAGTCTTTTAGAGACACGTTTCCCAACCCGTTCAATTCTCCATCTGGAAAACTGCAGATTCTCTGTGGTGCCGTGCATAGAAGCTAAGCTCTGACCACTCGGTTCAAAGGTAAAAAAAATATTTTTGTTTTTTAAAAAAACACAGCTGAATTGTAGATAATACTTTTATTTACTTACTCACTCATGTAGTTTGGAGCTTTACGTTTTGTTACTTTTCTGATTGGCACTACAATGTCTATGGAGTTTTGGTATCAGCGTCTCAAACATTCACGGGAACACACAAGGTATTTATTTATTTGATGCGCGTTCACGGAGTCGGATGTAGACACACACACACACACATAAGGCTGATGCGTGTGCACGGAGGAGATGGATGTAGACACACACACACACACACAGTATTTATAATAAAAATATACTAAATGAGTAAAATAAAACAAAAACTAAGCAATATTTATACAAAAAATACACAAAATGATTCCAGAATCACTACAATGGCAACAAAAACACAACAGAAAGATACAAAAATACACATGACTCCAAAAAACATATAATACAGAAAAATACACCAAACAAAAAAAAAAAAAAGTGAGTAAAAAAACAAACAAACACATTTGTCATGTTCATCTCCCATAGAATTAAACCAGGAAAATTGCACCCACATATTCCACCCGCAAATATACCCCGTATGCTCCCACATAAATGCATTCTTCCGACGGGCACTGTACTAGTGTTTAAAATCACAGTAACTAGCAAAAGAAACCTAGCCATCAGCGGACCCTTTTAAGCATTAACTCAGCGCAGACATGATCGCCTTGAGTACAGTCTAGTTTAGCCTCAACAACAGTCAGCCAGTTAACTAGCTGCCTACAATACACCACAAACATATCTGCATCATTTTATGTTTCTCAACAGACTTTACACTGTTAGTTAAGTTCAATTTTTGTGCTAAAAGTTTCATAATGATTGAGTCAGTCCATTTGATTTAGTTGATCTTCAGACAAGAAGGTTTTGGTCTTATTTTGGTAACAATTTATTTTTTGACTCTCTCATGGTGATGAGAATGTTTTGTTTGTGTTAAAATCAGCACTTTTATTGATAATTTATTTTTGTACAACAGACACTGTTTTGTTTTCATTTGAATTGTATTTTTTTAATTTCAGATACATTTTAAACATACATGAATATATCTTCTAATCATAGACATATCATACCACCATTAAGAGAGTTTAACACTACAATTTAAGAAATGGAAGAATATAAGAAATAGAAAGAAATACATTTTTTTATTGGGGACCCATTGAATTTCCCAGAGACCCACTCATATCACCACCTGTGGGTATCGGGGACTCACTAGATTGAAAACCTATCAACATCACTGTATTAATGAACTGAACTGGTAAAATACCAAAATCCCATATACAAAACCAGTGAAATACAAATGTAGCTATAAAAACTGAACCACTGGTCCCACAAAGAAAAGGAAAGCAAAAGTTTAGAAATTGTCGAATAATGAAATATGTTGAGGCTGCTGTTGTGGCTTTTTCACCCCAGGAAAGAATGATGAAGTGAGTTAAGGGTTTGCATCCTCTTTAATGTGGTGATCAGCCACTACTGGAGTTTTCAGAAGGCTGTGTGACACCATTGAGCAGCAGTAGCATGATGGGGAGGAATAAAGCAATAAAATAAAGCTCATATATTGCCATTTGTGCTTGAATAGAATCCAGCAGCTGTTCATGGAGCTGTTGTCTAACAGCAGACAGCTAAGGTGGTTGTCCTGTAGTTTCATGCTGGGTCTGGTGACCCCCTGCTCTCTCACCTGCTTGTCGAACCCTTCAGCTGAGAGTCTACAGCACCTGAGTTTATTGGACCACCAGCTAGGTCTGTAGTCCACCCCACTATGCCTTTTTACCAGATTATCTATTTTGGTAATGAAAAAGTGTAGAGACGTTAACATTGGGTGTTCTACTAATGTCTCCTCAGGTCCCCTCATCTCTCCTTCAGAGTTGGACCGTCTTTCTAACCTTCGTTCTCTGGCACTGGATTTCTGTGACCTGACATCTGAGCTGTGTGGTTTGCTGGCATCTCCACGCCGAACCCCACTGCATCGCCTTTCCCTGCTGCTCAATGGCACTACTTTGGAGTTCAAACCTCTTGAAGGAACTGCTACAGAAGATGACTGGAAGGCACTGGTATGACAATCATTTTCGTTAAAATGTGCACGGTAGCTGCTACTGTAAATTTTTTTTTTTTTTTAAAGAGTAACTAAACCACAAAACTACTTATTTTCCGATGAATGCAAATGTAATTGGTATGAAGTATTTCATGTCATTTCACAAATGCACGTCGGTCTAAAAAAAATCAGCACTTTTTTACCATGTGTTCTGTGATCATTTAATAGACACACTGTAAATGTAAATTTTTAGTTTGATTGGATGAAGACATTTGAGGTATGGCTAATTTAGTGAGGGGAGTATGTGTCGATTTTTGTGCGTCCTTATTTTTCTCCATTTTCAGCTTCCAATTTCTCAGGAACTATACCACATAGGAAACTAAAATTTGGTATAGTAATACAGCTCCACCTACTTTCTCAGAATATACAAACTAATAAACAATAAATAATTCATATAAATGAAAATAGTTTTATATTTCAAGAAAGTCATCTTTATACTATAATTTCTTACATTCTCACATGCAGTTATGGGCCACTGAAAATGGTTTAAAAGAAAATAAGTTTTTTTTTTTTTTTTAATTTTAAGACACCGTCACTCAAGAATCAATGCATATACCGTAATTTCTGGGCTATAAAGGGCACCATTGTATTGGCCGCATTCCAATAATTTTGCAATTTTTCAAGAAAAATCCACAGGCCGCTGCGTAAGTTAGGCCGCACTCTATTGGCTGATGAGGGTGCCCTTCACATGATTCAGCCAATCAGAACGGGTTAAACGAGTAAGAATACAGACACGATCGCTTCTGAACAAACTAAACATGGTGATTTGGCAACTTTATGCTGTTTATTGTTTTCTTCTTTCCGGACAATAAAATGCTGCTTTTACTGTAAACGGTGCGGAGATCAGATAAGCCTTGATACAGACTGTATCTCTGCTCCGTGTCCGTCCTCCTTACATAAGTTTTTCTATCAGCCGGACACCGCCTTGCGCACGTCGGATCGCACATACCCCTTGCTACCGCGTCGACCTGGGGGCAGACAACGGGGAGGCGGGCCGAGCGCATGGCCTCTGTCTCCCACCTCCCTCGGGATCTGGGAAACATGGAGTCCAAGTGGACCATGTTCTCCTCCGTTGTTGATGCGGCCGTTCGCAGCTGTGGCCGTAAAATCTCTGGTGCCTGTCGCGGCGGCAATCCCCAACCCAGTGGTGGCGCCCGGAAGTAAGTGATGCCGTCAAGCTGAAGAAAAAGGCCTACCTGGCCTTGTTGGCTGGTAGGACTCCGGCGGCGGCTGAGAGGTACCGGCAGGCCAAGCGTGTTGCAGCCCGCGCGGTTGCAGAGGCAAAAACTCGGGTCTGGGAGGAGTTCGGAGAAGCCATGGAGGAGGACTATCGGTCAGCCTCGAAGAGATTCTGGCAAACCCTCCGGCGCCTCAGGAGGGGGAAGCAGTGCTTCACAAACACTGTTTACAGTGCAGGGGGGAGCTGCTGACCTCAACTGGGGATGTTGTCGGGCGGTGGAAGGAGTACTTAGATAGAGGAGGATCTGGCCCATAGTCAAACCTCGGATTCAGGAGGAACAATGCGGTTTTCGTCCCAGTCGCAACACACTGGACCAGCTCTATACCCTTCATTGGGTGCTCAAGGGTTTGTGGGAGATCGCCCAACCAGTCCACATGTGCTTTGTGAATCTGGACAAGGCATTCGACCGTGTCCCTTGTGGTGCCCTGTGGGGGGTGCTCCGGGAGTATGGGGCCCTTTGCTAAGGGCTGTCTGTTCCCTGTATGACTGCATCAGGAGCCTGGTTCGCTTTGCCGGCAGTAAGTCAAACCTGTTTCCAGTGCATGTTGGTCTCCGCCAAGGCTGCCTTTTGTCACCGGTTCTGTTCATTACTTTTATGGACAGAATTTCTAGGTGCAGCCAGGGACCGGAGGGAGTCCGATTTGAGAACCTCAGGATCTCATCTCTGCTGTTTGCAGATGATGTTGTTCTGTTGGCTTCATCAAATCAGGACCTTCAGCTTGCACTGGGTTTGCAGCCGAGTGTGAAGAGGCCGGGATGATGATCAGCACCTCCAAATCTGAGGCCATGGTTCTCCACCAGAAAAAGGTGGCTTCCCCTCTCTGGATCGTTGATGGGGTCGCTGTATCGTACTGTTGTGGTGAAGAGGGAGCTCAGTCGGGGGGCAAAGATCTCAATTTATCGATCGATCTACGTTCTTACCCTCACTTATGGTCATGGGATTTGGGTAATGACCGAAAGGACAAGATCGCGGATACAGGCGGCCGAAATGAGTTTTCTTCGCAGGGTGACGGGGCGCACCCTTCGCAATAGGGTGAGGAGCTCGGAGTAGAGTCGCTGCTCCTTCTTGTCGAAAGGAGCCAGCTGAGGTGGCTCGGGCATCTGTTTCGGATGCCTCCTGTTTGCCTCCCCCGGGAGGTGTTTCAGGCATGTCCTATTGGAAAGAGGCCTCGTGGAAGGCCCAGGACACGCTGGAGGGACTATGTCTCTGAGCTGGCCTGGTGTCGCCTCGGGGTTCCCCCAGAACGGCTGGAGGAGGTGTGCGTGGATCGGGAGGTCTGGGCATCTCTGCTGAGACTGCTGCCTCCGCAACCCGGCCCTGGATAAAGCGGAAGAAAATGGATGGATGGATGGACAAACTGGCTGACTTTCACTTTATTACTTTATAACATTTATCCTTGTTTTTGCCATGATGAGGGTGTGTTCATGATAAACCGACTGATCAGAATGATTCAGTGGGAGCGCCAATGATTTTAATATAAACAGTTTCATTTGTCCACCTGATCTAATGTGACGGAGCTCAATTTTTTGCCGTCATGAAGCTTGAAAATCGGAAAAATTCGCAAATTAGCAGTGTACCTATTGAATAATTTTAATTTCTGATCTGATTTCTGATTTTTTAATTGAAGTGCATGAGATGTCCTGAAAATTTGTTGGAATGACATGTCATTCCATGTTGATTGATTCTTGGGAAACTCTTGACATTTTAGTCAAAGTATAATTGTAAGAGTGACTGCCCTTTATGACTATGCACAAACTCTTCACGTGTTTTTTTTCTCCACATCTACTCTCATCAAGTTTGTTGTGATCCTTTCTAGGTCCGTGTGAGTGCCAACCTACGTGTGTACATTATGGCCCTGGAGGTGGATAGTTCTGAGCTCCTTAGGTTTCTAAAACCCAGCCTTCCTCTGGAGCGTCTTCACCTGGACAGTTGCAGCACGCTGGTGACTGATGCAGCGTTGGATCTCATTTCCCACCAGTACAACAAAACATTGACTCACTTTCTTCTCCTGAGAGACGGACATGACTTCCCCGACCTCAGCATCAACCGCAATGAAGACTCCTTAGTTCTGTTGGCGTGGAGATGTACTCAGCTCACTCTACTAGTGATCCATGGTAAGTTTAAAAAATAAAATAAAAATGTATTTAAGGATTCATCCTAGTGAATTTGGCAAACCAGCCTTTTGGAGTTATCAAATACCTTTTTTTAAAACCATATAGGTTTATCGATTAACTAATAGTAACTGAGGATCAATTTCGAGAACAATCAGCACTCGCAAATGTCCAGATTTATTGTGGAGGGATGCTCAAACAGAGCCCTATTCTCCCCTTTGCGCTTCAGCGTTAATTTATGCACATGTAGGTGCATTTCTCTTACGAGTATTTTCCCATCCAGACTGCTGACACGCACAAAAAAGACCCAATGCTTGTAAGGCTGTAAATAAAGGCATTTAAATGCTATTAATTTGTTTAATTAAGGAGGCGGACTGGGGCATGATGTCTTTTATTTTCGGCTTTTTTGAAATCACAATGTCATAGAAATTTGTAAAAATGGTCAAGCACAATTTTCATCTGAAAAATTTTTTGCAGAACAATCTGAAAGGTTGATTTGATCCAATTATTGCAGTGTGAGGATCGGCTGCATTTTTCTGTTTGAGCCACAGTTGGAATCTCTCTTTTTTTCCTCATACTAAAGACATATTAACGTTTGTTTGTGTGGGAAGCCCGATTTTACTAAGCTACGGTTGGAACTTCCTACATTCAGAAAGGATGAAGGCATCAGTCATCGTCACCTGTCATCAATACTGTACCTGTGAGCTCTGAAGCATGCACCAGTGTGTGCAGCGCTGCAGGTTTGAGGATAATAATGCGAGCTAGAGTGAAATTCTGCACAGCGTGCTGCGTTATTACCGAGGAGACGAAGATGTTTACATTCAGTGAAACAAGCCCATCCGTTTCCTACATAATAAGCAGTTATACATTTAAAATGTTCAATGCCTTATGGAGCTGATGTGACTGAGCTTGACCTGAAGTCGAACATCATTTATAAACATGTCTCAACAGTCACAAGACGCACACGCTCTGTCTGCTTTGATTATGGCGAAGAGCATTTCTTGTGCTCTTTCTTCTGGATGAATGTTTTCCAAGTAATGATCTTTATAACGCAGACCAAGTACAGTGGTGAAGTGCAGAGGATCTCTGAGAAACGTGCACTGAGAGACTCCGGATTAATGCACTTCTGATGCGTCAGGCTGCAGTGTTGCTGGAGGGCTACACGCGACACAGAAACATAAAACGCACTTACGTCCCCCATCTCAAACTCTGCTTAGAAGACACTTTAGTGCTCAAATGTATTGAAATTAGGCTTTACACGATCAGGATTTTTGGGTCGCTCAGCTATCAGTGAATTAAAAAAAAAAAATTGGAAATTGGGAACACAGTTTTTGAAGCCTAGCTCCACAATAAAATTATAAATGGTTGAATGGCTTTGTACATGTTTTAAGGAAAAATGTCAGCATTTGCTTTACATGGTCTTTAAGTGTTTACTGTCCTTCTCTTACTATGAGAAAAAACTACTTTCAAACCATGAATTACAGAAGCCTTTTATTCACTTTCATACGGCACTACATTCACTGGTTTAGGTTTTTATTCTGAGACTCGCAAGTCTCACCATATACTAAATATGGCCCTAATGAAACAATTTTATTTGTTTCCAAATTCTGTATTCCACATTAATATTTTACAATTCTGTTTTTTTTTCTTGAAATTTCATAAATTCCTTCAGAAAATATTAGTTTTATCTCCTGTGCGGAAACAAAATAAATACTAATGAAAAAAAAAAGAGAACCTTAAACAAAAATGTATGTCCGTAGAGTGATGAGTTGCGTAGTTTGAAGCGGCCAGGATGGGAGGGAGGAGGGCAGTGCACTAAATCAGTGGTCCCCGAAAACATTTCCCCATTAAAAAAAAAAAAAATAGTTCCTTGCCTCACGGTGACAGCATTTCATCCCCATTCTGTTAATTTCCAACAGTGGATTCCGTTTTCATTGGTCAATTTCGTAATTTCGTCCCCGATTCCGTTAACATGGATTTGATGGGGCCCTAACTAAAGTAACTGTTGGTGTAAATGCAAGTTGTGGCTGATCCCCCTGTCTTTTGTGTCTCACAGGTTACACTGTGTGGTCTCACAACCTGATAGCCATTTCTCGACTGCGTGGCTCTAGCCTCCGTGTTCTCACCGTCTCAGAGGAGAGCATCGACTTTGACCCCGACCAGTCGGTGTACACAGAGGGCGACCCATTACACCACCTGGTGAAGGAGGTCTCCCTGGGCCTCGGCCGCGTCTGGCACCCCTGTTTGGATTCCAGCATGGTTCTTTCTGAACCGTCCCAGCATTTCCATCATGAGCTGCAAGCCTTCAGCATGGGCATGTAGGCAAGGGAAGGCAAACCCAACACAGCCAAACCAGTGTCATGACCAGACCAGTCCAGTAGGTCAGATCAGACTGAAGAACCAGGCCTAAAGAGGACAGGAGGGAGGCGCGTAGAGCAAATTTTATCATAGATTATAAACTGCTTTACAGAATCTGACAAAATTTTATTTGTTTTAGTTTCTTTTATGTGGGTTTCAGAATTCAAGCAACTTTCTCCGTACTTTTAAATGTAGTGATAACCAGTCACATGGAGATACAGATTCAATTAAATAGATTTCCTTGTGAGATGGCAGATTTTATTTAATCAGTTTAAACCCTGGTCTGACCTTGATTGGTCTGGTCTTGTTCACAACTATCTGGAGCGCTGGCTTCACGATAACAAGCCTTCATAGCCTCTGGATAAACATGATTCAGATTTTTTAATTTTTGCTTTCTTTATTTCCATCTCTCCTTGCTTTGTCTGTACCTGTGTGGTGTTCCCTTTGCCTGTTATGGGCTTTGTGTGTGTCTGAAAACCGAAATATATTCTGATCCTGCTTACAATAAGAACAGGAAAGGCAGGCGAGTGAGAGATGGACTGCTGAGCTTTAGTGGGGTTTGTGTAAGAATGCATAAGCTTTCAGCTGTAGCTGTTTTTGTTTTTGTTATTTTTTGACAGAAATGCTCTACATTGATGTTTCGGCTTCACTTCAGTAAAGCTGAAGTTTGTTATGTCACCAATCAAGGACTTCCTGAGAATGCCAGCTCCTTGTCTACTTGAGAGACTTTACCAGCAGAAAAGGAGTTTCCACTGTAAGCTGACTCTGTGTGGCAGTTAACGGTTAGTTCAATAGAACATTTGTGGTCAACACATGAATCTGAATCATAAGAGCACTCATTTGTAAACCAATGTGCTGTGTACCATGATCATTTCCTCTCAGTCTAACTGTGGTTTGAGATACCTCAGCTAAAGATCAGGGATCATTTCTGTTATGCCAGCTTTAGGGGTTTTATCAGATGCACAACAGAGTTGAAATATGTGTGTCGCTCGGGAAGCCTTTGCACAAGTGTAACATCCCTGTTGCACGAAGGGCACACTAGAGCAGGAGGTGAGATTTAGCTTCCTGAAAGAGTCAATGAAGGCCGAGTGTTGAAAGTTAACTCTGATTCTTGGAATTAACAGAGTTTCCTGACTGGTGTTATAAAAGTTAAAAGAAAGTTTTCAATACAGCGTCACCATCTATGTGGTACCATTTCAGATTTCTGTCCTCAGAGATCCAAGACTAAGTTCACAACCAGAAATACTTAAAAAGTCTTCATCTCTCACTCCTTGTGTTCGGAGATCTAGGGTTCCATTGTTTGTGAAGAACATTGTTGCTTATTTTCATTCTGCTCCTTTAGTCGACTTTGACAACATCATGGAGATCACAGTGAGATCTTTAGAGCCAAGCTAACATCATTGTGATGCTGTTTGGGTCTGCAGATAGCTTCCGTCTCTGTGTTCACAATTGATATCATGAGTTTTTGTGCCCCTTTGTGTGAAACAAGCTTCTGTTTGCTTTTTGAAAAAGAAGTTCTGTTTCTTTTCCAACCCTCTAGAATTAGGATTCTTCTCGCTTGAAGTGTTCATAGATGAGAGGAATCTTCAGACATGGATAGGAATTAAAAGGAGGGACTATTGATCCATAACATCATGTATATGCACGTGTCCATGTACACCATTTCAAAAATCTCTGTTAAAAACTTGCAGATTTTGGTGAGGCTGTGTTAAAACATCTGTGTGTGCTGCTACTGTAGCAGCGGTATGGCCATGGAACAGTTGGTGGTTTCTTGTGTGGGATGTAGGGAGCCTTTACTCATTAGGAATGCCATGGATGGAATGTAACGACTCAGTTTTACTGTTCTGCAGACCCGTTAGTCAGCTTTTAGTTCGGCACACCAGACTTACTGGGTACCTGGACAGAGCAGCATTGTGTGTCCTGTAAAGTTTATGGAATGACCAAAACATCGTAGCTTCGTGTCACATACAGCTTTTTAAAATTCAGCTTAATTTATTGAGAAAGGACAACTATAGCACAACGAGGCTTTGTGTCGAATGGCTCATCTTGTCAAATGAAAGTTGTTCCGTCAGTCTCAGGAATGTGTTTTGCATCTGACCAGGGCTGTAATGGTGATAACGCCAAGTATACGATAAATGTGAAACAATCCGTACATGTGAGAGGGTTTACTAACTTGATATTTCCTCTGGAGTCACAGTTGCCTTGGAAACAGCCCCTTGTTTTGTAGATGAAGGTGTTGATTTGTTGTTTATCTTGCTATTCACTAAACCCTGACTTCTCAGTTGGAGGGTGCGCCAACCTGATCATACATTTGTTTTCAAAGATTAAGGTTGATAAAGACTGGAGAATGACAGAGCAAGTTGCTCCCTTCATATATATTTTTTTTTTTTACTTAGGAAATGTAGATATTATGGTGGGTAGTTGGAACATTACTGACAACTGTGGACGCGGTGAGTGTCATTCACATGTGAACTGGGACAAAAGTTTGGATTGACCTGCTGTCAAGTGCTGATTCACAAAAATGAGGCCTTATTTAAAAGCTTTTGTTCCCGATAAGGAAGTAAATGTTGATCATGCCACATTTAAATCTAATTGGGACAATTGGTGTGCACAGCCTGCCAGAATAAAAGCTCATGGTGGATAACTCCCTTATTCCATAAAAAGATATTCTCCATGAATAAAAAAACAAAAGCTTTGAAAAGTCATCTGGAGAAATAACTAAGTCTAAACCAATTTTTAATCTATAAGGGAAAATTCAGAAAGTCCAGAAATATCATTACTATGAACTGCAAATGTGGTTAAGTTAAACTATTGCACATGTTTTGTTTGCAGTTAGCAAATCCAATCAGTCAGCAGCCTGACCAAACCACAGCATCCTTTTTTTCCCACGTTATTTTCCTGTAAGTACATAGCAGCCGATTATTCCAAGTAAGGAAATTAAGGACTTGAAATTATTTTAATGGATTAGATTTTTGTTTTGAATAGTTTTTGACATCTCATCTCTAAAATGTAAACTTTGACCTGGTTACTCCAACAGTTCCCCTCCCCCCCTTCATTTACAAAATGATTTCCTTTTATGATATTGTCATGTTTTGTTTTGGCTTTTTTCACATTATCAAGTATTTTGGCATGAGGGTTTCTGGTTTGACTTTTCCTTCAAGTTGGAGAACATTTTCTAGTCACATTGTGCTTTTTGTTTGGTGGTGCTGTGATATTTTAGCTCTAATTTTGACATTTTGGTTTATTTTATTTTTTGACTTTGTTTTATTCTTCAAGTACAGAAACATGTTGACTATGTTGGCCAGCCTTTTTCCTCTCTGAAATGCAGACCATGCAAACAGTTGGAGAAGAAACTGAAAAATGACTTGGTAACAAGGGAACGTTTCATGCTGCTTGGTAAAGGTGGCCACTGACTGGCCCGATTTTGATTGGTTGCATCTTTGACAGGCACTTCATTCTCCCTCCTGTCTGTGACACCTCAGCTCTCATACAGGTGCACCATTTCAACATACAGCACTTAAGCTAATGCAGACATGTATTCTCTGTGCAATTTTGTGTGTGTGTGCGTGTGTGTGTGTGTGTGCGTGCGTGCGTGCGTGTGAGAGACAGGTGAGAGGGCTTACTGTCGATTCAGTGGTGCAGATTGACAATTTGTACAAGAAACGGGAACAGAAGCCATCATTCTCAGGAAATGGGAGACTATCCCAGAGGAGGAAATGGCAAACAGAAGGGTGCTTTAGTTCAGGCCACCAGGGACCTCATGTCTTCTTCTTTGATGTGTTCTAAGCAGCCAAAGACCACAGTAGAAAAAGACTGAGCCACACATTAGCCACTCCCATACAAACATTGGCTGTTTGCTGACCTGCGCCTCCATAGAACGCCTTCTTCCGCTGAGTTTTATTCCTTCTGTTTCTCCTTAGGGTTGCTGAATGTTACTTTTTGTGTGTCTAAACCCTGACCTGGCACTGACCAAAGCAGGAGTGTGTTTTGTTTAGAAAGGGGTCAAATTTTGACTTTCTTCATGTTACTAACAAAGTGGAATCAGCACCGTGTGTGCAGTGTTGCCAAAATGATACCTCTGAGTGGCTCTGCAGTGCAGGTTGCTGGATGTTACAATGGACCAAACCTGCTCTGATGAGTCCGTGTATTTCCATCGCGTGTTTGGGATTCAGGGAGGAGAGGTGTGGGGACCTGTCTTCCTGTGTCACTGAAACGGGCCAATGAATGTAAGCGGAGGAATGCGTCAGGGACCGACATCATTGCGTGTGTTTCTGGAGAAGTTTCCACAGTGAACGTCAAATGTGAGAAATGAGCTGCTGCAAAGGGTTAGTAAGAAGAGAAGATTCTAATACAGGGAGAAAGTTGCTCTACATCTGTCCAAGGTTCTCTGCGGTAGACTCTCTCTGCATACAGTATATATTTACAGCGTTTTTCAGAGTATCGTTGGTTGCAGATTAGCAGCTAGTCTGAGTAGAGTCTGGCTGCGATAACTTAAAGATATGGCTGTTGTTCATCACCGAATATGTTTCTGGCAGGCCTAGGATACAACCGTGCCCACCACACCACACACAAGTTTCATTATATTAACGATTGTCTGAGGACGTTGTTGGACTCTGGGGCAGGCATTCACTGCACAAGCTGCTAGCAGAGCCTTATATTTATCGCAAGTTGCTGGCTTCATCAGAAAGAGTTGTATATTTACCATTACCAGCAGGTATTGTGCATGTATGTGTTTGCATCCAGGTCCCTCTGTCCTTCTAAGCTTCTGCTTGGTTTTAGTTTGATTAATGTATGGATTGATCATGGATGGCTATAGGGGTTGATAAGTTCATGAGTCTGCAGAGCTGGCCTCGGCACAGTCCATCTTAGACCATCTTTGTTTAGATGGAAGGAAGCATGACAGCACATTTCCTGTTTCTTTCTTGTGAAGTACCAAAGAGAGCAGACTCAAACCTGCATCACTCTTTGAGTCTCAGGCCAGCCACTCATCAGTCACCTTAACTGAAGCTCCACAGTGATCGTGGCTCAGAATCTATAGAGAGTTCACACTATATACTCAGGATGTTTGTAATGTTCTGGACATTTTTAAATATGACGGAGGTGGTTTTGTGGTTGTTTTTTTCATCTTTTGCCTAATTGCATCAAGGTGCCATTTGAGGGGGTCCTATTAAGCTTCATATCAGGCTATCAATACCACATTGGAGTCGGTGTCAACTTGTGTTATTAGGGCTTTCTTTCAAGCTCTCAACCTTTATTCATCATTGAAATGATATGAACTTGCAGTGTCCCAGGTTTGTGATTTAATACCAGCCTCAATGGCTCTCCAGCCCCGTGTAATTCCCACAGCTCTCAGACTGATATTGTATCAGAACACAGAGAAGCATAATAGGGCTCCTATATTGTGTTGGAGGACTAACCACAGGAAACAAGAGTTTCCCAATCCCAAACATCTGTTTGTTTTCCTCCTCATCGATCACACTGCAATGACAACAGATAACTACCAGTAACTTTGGTGAGAGAGAGACTCAATCACAATAGGGAGAAAGTATTTTATCACACTGTTGTATCAAAAGAAAAGTGAGTGCATTTTACTGGTATATACAATCATAGATTTGTACTTTCAGTGTGAGGTAGTCACCAGGAAATATGTGCGTCTCCCCCAGCTGGAACTGCTTTCACAGCCAGTTTCAATCGAGTCTTTCAGAATGTTATCAAATGCGTACTGTTCTCTGTTTTAGGGGAAGAAAAGAACCTGATACTGATGCTCAGAATAAGCCAACCATACTCAATAGATCTTGGCTCTTGAGGCTCTGATATTTAATGACTGCTTGTTGTCGAGAGAGAGACAAACCTGCTAATTCCATTGCAGGCAGGCCTGCTTCCTAGTCCAGCCTCAGAACTATGCAAGAGAAATGCATATAATTCGCATTCACCTGTTACTTTCTTCTATTTTTTTAATAGATATATTTTTGTTCTCTCTGTCACATGATAGAATTGAAGATATGAGCTATTAAGAACTTGCAATGACAATATGTTGGCCTTATGGTGATTTTCCAAGTCTTATTGTTTATTTTAGAAATCTTTTTGATTGTGGTCAGCCAGCCCAGCGACAGCCGCGGTGACGGCGGGGCTCACTCTTGGTCTCTGTGAGACTGGCTCGACGGCCCCAGTTTTATCGTGGTACGAATGTTGTGCATTTGTTTAAAATAAGGACAGTTGCAATAACAGCAGTCTTTACAAGTGGCCACAAAAGGGACACAAGCAGTGCTGGCGATGCCCAGCTGCGACCTTGGAAACACTTAGAGCAAGAAATAGAAACTATATGAATAGATATATGTATACATATATATATGTATGTGAACTTCACATCGAGCATATTTGTTTAGGTATCAACAATGCGTTAACATGGTAAACTCTTATGCAGCACATGTCCGGGTTCACTTTCTGAACATGAAGTATAATATTAAGAAATCACAGACTTTGTAAAATCACATGCTATGTTGATCATCAGAAACTGTTTGACCATCCTCAGTGTTAAATATTCTGCCTGTATAAAGTTCCTGTGTGATTGTTTCTGTTCTCGTGAGCACATAAAACACTGAGTTTTACTTTCTATCAACAGTGAAGCAGAATACACCCAAAACACAGCAGGACCAACTCAGTGCTCACTGCTCTGTCACAGAGAAGCCCAGCTGTTAGCAACAGGCTAAGCAGATTTACAAGCTGCTTTAGTGTAGTTAAGCAACTGCGTAACCCATAATACACACAAGTGTAAACCCGTTAAAAGCGCTTATTTGATCTCTTCCCAGCTGTGTTTTGTGGGCCAGTTTGTCCAAGCCAAGAGGACTGATTGGACGATCACCATCAGTGTTGATATTTGGTTGTGGGGAGAATGGAGAGTGCTGTACAAACCTCCACAACCTCCAACATGATGGCAAATATTCAAAGGCCAACCTGCAGAATGTTGCTTTGAATTAATGTTGAATGAATGCTCCTCTTATTTTAGTCAGTGAATAAAAACCTTGAAAATCTTACATTTCTGGGTCTGTGTTTAATGATCTGCTGTGTCGGCCTTCTGAGATGCAGCTCTGCCCACACACTGCCTGCTCTAAGATAAGGAATAATCAGTCTGTGAAAAGTCAAGGTTTTCTACAGATTCCTGCACAAACCAAAATGTTCCTCTCAATTATATTAAGACAAATCAAATCAAACTTTATTACATAGAGTGCTTTTCATATATAAAATATAATTCAAAGTGCTTTACATTATTAAAACCTTACATACAATAAAAAAAAAATACCCCACACAAACAATCCACAAGAAACCCCAACATCATCACATAAACCCTAACACACAGATGCATATAATTAAGACAAGGACAATGGCAGATGATACCCGGCTGGTACAGAGGATCTTGAAGAAAACACTGCATCACAAGGAGCATCTGCACCAGGAGCTGATCATAGACTACGGCCACAGGACGTTGACACAGGGCCCCCAGCGCAGCAGAGAGACAGGACTCCTTCACCAGCACTGAAGGGCCATGAGACAGCACCACCACGGCCACGATCCATCACAGCTCCCAGTGCAGAGGGTTCCTTCTGAGGAAACACTGGGAGAAAACACAATTAAAATAATAAGAAAAATAAAACCATAGAAACAGTCATTTGTGATAATTTGCACAAATTAACAAGGTAAAATACAAAACAGTAGATACAATAAAAAGCTAAAAATAACTAACTAAAAAATTATCTAAATAAACAAGTGGGCAAACAACACCTGAAAGAGAAGAGCAAGGAGAGAGCACAGACTGCAGAAAAACATGAAACATTAGTAGCTGGTCTGCCTGCATGGAAACACCTGGTGGTGGAATATGTGTGAGTGGAATTAGTATGTGCATGCCATGCACATAATGACAAATTAGAATCATCGAAAGGAATGGGTATGCATGGAAGCCTGTTTCTGCTGTCACGGCAAATTTGCGGTTGACCTCATTTGGAGACATGATTTATTGCTCTGGTTGAATGATGGAGTCCAGGTGAGGCATTGATGATTTTATAAAAAAGGTTTATTGTAAAACTAAATAAAAAGCAGTATGAAGATGGACAAAATTAGTGATGGGGCTTTACAAATGATTAAATACTTTATTTGAAAGGATACTAGAGGTTCTGGCGTCGAAAGGATAAAACTGATGTGGCTGAAGTAGCACGGTTTATTGAACAGCAAAAAATAAACCAAAATAGCAGAGATCCAGTACTGAACAGTCAACTTGGTTAAGCTTGGAACTTATAAATTATTTTAAATAAAGCTTTTAAAAAGGTAATAGGTTTCTTCTAAAGCCATACACGGGGGGCGGAGGATGTGCGTCACCGGAAGTATGTACAGTGCACGTGATCAGTGACGGCAGTGTCGCTAACTGTGAGCAAGATGGCGGTAGTGGTGCGGAGCCTGCAGGACCAGCTTGAAAAAGCAAAAGAAAGCCTGAAAAATGTGGACGATAATATTCGGAAACTTACAGGAAGAGACCCAAATGAAAATAGGTAATATGTTTGGATTGGTTTTTTATTGTTTGGCACTTTTCAGTAAATCGCGAATATTTTTTCAGACGAGTGACACGGGCTAACTTAGCACGAGGTGGCTAACTAGCAAACAGTATATTTGGTCATCTTGTAACTGTTGAGCTCAAGGTTGGATATATTATATATTGTACTGGCTGGCCTGAGCCGGGTTTTGTTCCCGGCGTCTGAAACTGGTGAGGAAAACACGATAAGTATCTAAGTGAGTCGGCATGGCCACTGTAGGCGTTACCGAGAGCCGGTGCTCAGTACACAGGCCTGCTGAGCAACTCTTCAGTGGTCAGAAAGTTGGTCTTTTAACTGTTTTCAGTGGGTCTGGAGCGTTAGTCTGTGCAAGGAATATTAGTATCTTATTTTTGTGAGGGATTTTTTTTTTTTAAAAGAAGCTATATCTTTATACTCTTCCACCGAGTAGGTAATGTTTTTGTACAATGGCGTTGCCTTAATTACCAACATAGAGTAAAGTAATCGACAATAAAATTCAATATCCTCAACTTCAACTGATTTAGTATAGTTGTTTAAATTATGTAGATTAAAACCTGATCAACTTTCAGTCTGAATTTAATTAAAATGTGCTAAATAAAATTACCGAAATAAAAGCCACATTCGGCCTTCGATGGAGTGATTTAAAAGCAAGGCCGAATAGTAGCGTATGACACAATCAAACAACATGCAATGATTTTGAGTCAACAATAACAACCACCGTCAACATTTTTCAATAAAAAGTGTTCAAAATAAACTCACGGTATGGTAAAAATAAAAGAAAAAAATTTCAGAACTGCAATAATGACCACAGTAAAAAAAAAAAAAAAAAAAAAAAGATCAAAGAAGTGCAGGTGTAATATCACATTAAGTCAACTTGAATAGGTTTATACCACTACTACTTTTATTTTTTATTGAAATACAGTAAGAAAGTGTCAGACACTCAGTGAAGTCGCTGACAGTTAAAAAAAAAAAAGAAAAAACATCCCTGACAGAGACATAGCACTCTCTACCAAGCACCACGTCTGAATGAACCCACGTATACCAGAACTCTGGTTAATAAATAAGTACAAACCAAATTAAAAACGAACCTGAAGAATCCCTAAATGTTAATGAAAAAGACCAGCACACCTGAGAGACAGAGAGTGAAAGAGAGCTGTTCTGTGTGTGAGTGTAGGGGAAAGACGCTGCTCTTTGAAAGCGGAAAAATGCAGCTAGTATCGACTGATAAAGTATCTCACGAGTTTTCCACACAGTGGATATCGACCGCGGTGGTTATCATGGTAATTAAAACATAAACGTTAACCTTCACCATCTGAAATTTTACCGTGATACCAGTAACTGTTACATCCCTACCTGGATTATGATCAAATCATTGGGTTCCCTAGATGGCACACCCCTACTGTATCAGATATTAGATGTAGGTCGATGTAATCCGATACTGGTTTTTTGCAGATATTGGACCAATATCAATATTTGATCTGGGCATCCCTAAATAGGGAAGAATAGTGAGTATTCAATAGGTCGTTATCAAATCAT
The DNA here is from genome assembly GCF_900634775.1 of Gouania willdenowi. NCBI lineage: Eukaryota > Metazoa > Chordata > Actinopteri > Blenniiformes > Gobiesocidae > Gouania > Gouania willdenowi. The sequence continues at coordinate 559,132 of NW_021145219.1, read as the reverse complement.
AATTTTTAAAATAGATTTTATTGGGCGTGTTTTAACTTCTTCAGAAACCCTGCCCATAATCATGGCATTTTTAAATTTCCAGCCTAGACGCTTAGGCTGAACGGTTAACCTTAATCGCATCAGTATTAAGGTTTTCACTACTGCGATAATGTAACCTCAGATGCTGGAGGTTTTTATTCCGTCTCCGTCATTTGAGTGATATATATGTTCACCAATCACAATTGCAGAGAAGCGCCTTCCTGGGCTGCTGGCCAATCAGAGATGGTTACAGGACACACGCTTGTGTGCGCTATAGCGGGGTTTTTTTTTCTCTTGCTGCAGCGAGTCTGAGTGCGCTAACAACTACACTAGGGCTAGGGGTGGGTGATATGGGAGAAATATATCGCGATTTTTTCTTTGTGAAGTCTCAATCACGATTTTATCACTTTTTTTTTTTTTTTTCTAATCATTTAGACGCAGAAATGGCACCGTGAAGGTTAGAATGTGAATTACAGACGGTCTACAATCTCCGTGATGTGGGAGATCGTCGTCATGTTGTAATCCTTAACGACCTAATATCAGATCGCACACCCTTAACTAGGGCCCTATAAAATCCATCTTAACGGAATTGAACTATGAAAACGGAATCTACTGTTGAACGCGGAAATGGACAGAATCGGGTTTAAACGGATTCACTATGAGGAAAAGTCCTTCCCTCTCTCATACTGGCTGGTGGCCGCTTCAAACACCACCTAAACACCGTCTAACCTGGCCAAAAACTATGCAAATCATCGCTGACTCCTAAATCAGAGCCACCCGTGCGCATTTTTAACTTTAACCTGTCTGTGAACCTCTGTTTCTCATGTAGCGCTGCTGTGCTCTGTGAAAATACGATCAGCTTTAATCAGCTTCACCTGCTCGGTGTTTAAACATCTCATCAGAGCAACAGAAGATCTGTGGATAAAAGTTGTTCTGTTGTTGTGAACTACACCACCAATACCAGGGATTGTAGAGTCTGAAACATTGTAGATTAATGATAACTTCTGATACTGTAAAACATTTTAGCCCCTAGTGGTGAAAAACACTAGGGTCTAGACATAATAAATGTCTTGCACCTTTATTATGTGCAAGACATTTATTCATGACAATGCTACTCTGTTTCATCTTCCATGTCAGTACAACTTATATCTACCTTTTATCTTACTCATTATTTTAAATTACGTTTTTATTTTTGATATGCATTTTTGTTTAATTATAGTTTTATTTTTATTGGTATTTATTTAGTTTCTTCACAGTGCAACTTATATCTTCCTTTCATTGTATCTTACTTTATTTTTAACATATATTTTTGTTTAATTATGGGCTTTTTATTTATTAGTGTTTTGTTTCCTCACAGGAGTTAAAAACTAATATTTTCTGAAAAAAATTGATGTGGAAAAAAAATACATATGCATTCAAATGTATAAAATATTTTTAAAAATCGCAACATTTGTCAGAAAAATCGCAATTAGGTTTTTTGTCGAAATCGTGCAGCCCTACTAAACGCATATCAGCCAAAACCTTGAAGTTTAGTTACTCTGTGAAAATCTACTCTATCCCCATGCTCTTACTGTGCATTTGCTGAATTGGTGTGTAACATTTGTTCACTATGTGTCTGCAGACCAGGTCAGATCCGTCGACTTGGCCTTGTGGCAGGTCTGGGAGGAGGTAGAGGCAGAGGGATCAACCTGCTCAGGTAAGCATGACCCGTTCACTATATATCTATATATGAGTTGCTTGATCGGCCAACGTGGTCTTGTGGTAAGTGGTAAACTAACATGGGTTTGCGATTCAAACCTAGTGTGTATTATGGCAGAGATGGTGATTACTGATAGTTGGTGGTCCAGGTTTTGCGTGCCTGTAAAGGTTGAATTCACACAGGTTAAAATAAAGCCAGCTCCAGCTTTACCTATAAATGGTAACATTTTTAAATCCCGTCTCAATATATTGTGTAGGAGGAGGTTACCATTGACAATTTGGCTTGGTTTTGGCTTTGTGTATAAGCTGCTCATTTTGTGTTTCAAAAGACAAAAGTTTCAAGGCTCTTTCTCCATAGAGACTAAATGTAGTTCAGTTCAACAATTGTCTCTTTTTTTTTTTTTTTTAATTCTGGAATTTTACCTCAAGATACAATACGCGATACAAATCTCACGATAACGATTATCTCACGATATGACAATACTGCGAATATCGATATATTGGTCTGAAATCAATCTACGATAATCTATGACATAGCAAGGAAAAAAGATTAAGTGAAAAATAATTTTTTTTTATTTTATTTCTCTGAAAGACAATAAATTGAAAGTGTCCTCTGAACAGTGACACTATTTTAGTGCAACATTTCTGTAAATAATTGTCAACATACCAATGTAAACAAATGACTATCTCCTACCTGCGGCGATCAAACTCTATAATGCTTCACTATAACCTCACAGCTTGATTGTTGTAAATATCTAAATCATATTTGTATTATTTTTGTAAATATCTGTACCATATTGGTAGATGTTTGTACATTTGTAATATTATTATTATTTTTTATTAGTAATATTATTTATCCTGCTTTATTTTCTACTGTGTGTGTATCTGATCCCTATTTTTTAACAGTCTTTTACTTAATTATACACTTATTTATTGTTCATTCTTTCTTTCATCTTTGTTAATGTTTTTATTTTATTTGTGTTTTTTTTTTTTCTGTGGCTGTAACAAAAGCAATAGTGCTTTTTGTAAACAAAAAAATAGGGTCTTTCTTACCAGTGACACCATTGTAGTGCAATATTCCAGTTAACAATATATTGGTTCCTTCAACAAACGTGACAAAATATATGTGAAGACCGACCTGCACATTTTGGTGAAAAAGCAGAAAAGGTTTTGAAAAAAATAAATAAATAAAAAGAATCGATTCTTAAAGTGAGCATATCGTTAATCAATCATGCAAAATAACATTGCGTTATATCGTCACACTCCTACTCACAAACTGTTCCTGCTCTACTTCCACCATTAGCCTCAGAACACTATGGCCTCACACACACAAACCACATGCACATACACACACAGCTTGATAAACCCTCTGATTAGACCAGAATCTGCTCTTTATAGAAGCGCAGGGTGAAAAACATCACCACTGCAGCAGGCTGTTTCCCACAGAGCATTGGACTTCTTCATTGAGGCTGTCAATCAATGCTTACTCAGGGCTGTGATTGGAGGAAACCCTCCTCTCAGCTTTTATAGGAGGGGCGGGGCCAACAGTGAATGTTGATAACACAAAAAATCCGTCTCAGCCAATAACAAAATTCACTTATAATAGCCGGCGTTCAACCCTTAAAGGGCAGTAACTGAGATTTTACAGCTAAACACGCACAATTAAAAAACTTTTACTAAAATGTTAAAAGTTGGACTCGGATCAACCAACAGCACTACTAAATACACATGTATTCAGCAGAAGTGGATTTGGGGTTTGGTTATTTTTTAAATAAAAAGACCATGAAAGTGATTTCTCCAAATTTAAGACTGAAAACACACAAACCCTCAGACTCATACTAACATTTTTTGGAGCTAAGCTATTCTGTGGGTAGAGGTCTCGGCAATGTAGCTATGAAGCAGCAATGCAACCCTTTTATTCCAGGTTCTTATAAAAAAGAGTCAGTAATAAATCATGTCCCTTTCCAAAAAGCAGGAGTCATTTAGAAAAAACAATGAAAAATAGATGTTTGGCTCCCTTTATTATGTGGGCATATGAAAACATGTTTAAAATGCCTTGTTCTAACTTTGCCACAATGGAGTATAATAGTTTTTGTCTTCAATCACTGTCAACACAAAGTCAAACAGATGTCTTTAGTGGGGGTGTGTATTGATGTGAAATATATAGCTACTGAATGTCTTCACCTGATATGCTCCACAGACGCAGTCTCTCAGACATGGGAAGCGGCGGCCCTCCTGCCAAGCAGAGGGACATTGAAGGCGCTCTGCTGAGGTACACTACACCAACTAATGATACAATTACAATATTAGCTTGATTCTTGATATCTAATTTAAAACTTTAGATAAACATTGAAGAAATTAAACAATTTTTATAAAGTTCTGCACAGCAGCCTTATTGTGTCTGAGTGTTTAATTACTCTCCATTTGTTAAAAGTGGTGCTGGAACTTTTTGACAATGTCATTGTTACACCATGTGTCTCGTACACAGGCTGGCAGGAGACCAGAGGGCCAGGAGAGACATGCGTCAGGACAGCGACGCTGAGGATGACGACGATGTCCAAAAAGTAAGACCATTGTCAACAGTAAGGCAGAGAAAAAAATGACCGTTGGGCCAAATCAAACTTGATACTTGATGGTTTTTCCTCATAATACTGATGTACTACTTTGTCATTTAGACAAGTATAAAAAACACTGACTACACGGTAACTCTGTAATTTGGTTTCAGCTTTTCTGAGGAAATTATTTTAATTTGTTTAAGATGTTAACTAGGGATGTTAACTAGGGATGTAACGATTCACTCAACTACCGATACGATTCGATTCACGATACTGGGTTCACAATACGATTCTCTCACGATTTATTTTACAAAATTGGACTGTTAACAAATGATTACTGAAAAATATTCCTTTTTTTGCGGGGGGGGAACTAAAAAAATACTGTACTATTTTCCTTTTATTTTTCATTGTCAAAATAATCCCTTGATAAACTATTCAAAACAATGCAATTTAACTAAAAATAAATCTTGAATGAAATAAATAAAGAAATAATACAAATGAAGAAGCCTATTAACTTAAATTTGGGTTCTATAGTAAACAATGCAAAACTGCATAATAGATTTTTTTTTTTTTTTTTTTTAAAGTGCAACTGAAATGTATTTTGTGCCTTAACAATTGGACTTAAAAAGAAACCAGTCTGCATTGTATTTAGGTCAGATATTTGTTTGAACCAACAGAGGGCGCTGGTAACCCAGTGGTCGGTTGGCATGCAGGTATTCTGTGCAGTGAAGAATAGATGCTATGCTAGCAGACAGAGCTAAAAGAAAAATGTGACTTTTACAGATATTCACATAATATTACAGATATTCTTTCGGTGCTAAAGGGGTATGGAATCATTTATGAATATGTTTAAGAGTAGAAGGCAGCCAGAAAGAAAGTAGTAGCAGATTCCGCCCGCTGCCTACACTGCTGGACAAGAGAAGGATAAATAGATTAATAGATAGCGCCCTCTGCTGTTTAAAAAGTACTGCGATTCAATTTTCAGAGAGTCGATGTGAACCGTGATACCTATGAATCGATTTTTAACTGCCTTACGATTAATTGTTACATCCCTATTGCTAACCAACTATTTTCCTTGTAAAACGCACTCTCATGAAACCACGTCATCATTTTTTAAAAAGTCATTTAGTGATGCTTTAAAACAGGGGTTCTCAACTGGTCTCACCCTGGGACCCACATTTTACCATGGTCATTCAGTTGACCCAGTTTTTTTGATAATTCAACCACAAATACATTTTTTCTCAATTAGCTGTTGAAAACACACGTATATAATCTTTTTAAAAACATAAATATCTATATTTTCCTGTGTAACATGCATTTCACAACATGCCCGTCAAAAGAAAAGTTTCTTTCAAAATAAAAGACAAGTCCAACATGAGAAATATTAAGTATTAATTTATTTTTGTCCAGCTGTTCGTGACCCACCCAGTACAGGTCTGCCCAGCCCAACCCAGCCACTTTTGGGTCCCAACCCACCAGTTGAGAATTACTGCTTTAAACCACGCAACAAAGATCGGCAAAAGGAAAAAGGCTACCGCTTTAATACAGTATTTTAAAAGCAAATTAAACAGAATATCATGGTAAATGTTTAAATGTGATTTTAAATCGATACAAATGATGATAGAATCATTGTATTATGTGTTTATGTGTCACTTTTTTAATGAGATGATTAGTTGTCATGCGTTTAAACCATCAGTAATATGTCTGTAGATGCATGCATATCCATCACCTCCATTTACTGCAAGGTATAAATGTGTCCAATCATTGATCAGAGATTAATTAGAAAGCTGTGAATATACGGAGGGGGGGGCTTTTCAGGGACAGTCACCGGGCAGAGCACTAATTCTAATGACAAAAATACACTATCACGTTTCGTTCACGCTTCTCATCTGCATCAGTTGCAGCTGCAGTGTTGGATGTGGTATCACAGCACCGCTGAGCTGCTCTCTCCTTTCATTTGAATTTAATGTTTAGTGCTGAGTTAACTATTCATCAAACACTCAAGTCTCATAAATTACATTTTAGTGATGTAAAGATTAATGTTAAGGTAGTTAAAAATTGATTTTTCTTTGTTTGAACTATGTCACTCACACTTGACATGAGCGCTGGCGCCAGGCATGGCCAGCTCAGCCTATACGCAGTCTAAGCGGCCAGTAATCTATCCAGCCATGCATTTGTTTGTAATTACAAACTGGCAACCGAGAGCGTGACGTTGGACCTGACTTTCCCAATTGGTAAGCAAGTAGCGTGGAAGAAAATGCCTGATACAAACAACAACACTCGTCATGTCCAAGATAATTTATCCTTCCAGAAGCGTAGGCGGCGAGTGGAATCGCCTACTACTTTTAAACATGTTCATAAATGATTCCTTACACATTTAGCACTGAAAGAATATCTGTAAAAGTCACATTTTTGTATTAGCTCTATCTGCTAGCATAGCATCTCTTCTTCACTGCTAAAATAGCTGCATGCCAACCAACCACTGGGTTACCAGCGCCTTCTGCTGTTCGAACAAAAATATTTGATGTAAATGCAGTCCAATTGTTAAGGCACAAAATAAATTTTCAGTTGCACTTTTAAAAAGAAAAGGAACTATTATGCAGTTTTGCCTTGTTCACTGTAGGCTTCTTCTTCATTATTCCTTTATTTATTTCATTCAGGATTTATTTTTAGTTAAATTACATTGTTTTGAATATTTTATCATTGGATTCGTTTGACAATGAAAGATAAAGGAAAATAGTGCAGTATTTTCTAGTTTTTTCCCTGAAAAATAATATTTTTCAGTCATTTGGTTACAGTCTAATTTTGTAAAATAAATTGTGAGAGAATCGTATCGTGACTCGAATCTTTTCGGGAGTTGAGTGACTTGTTACATTCCTATTACATATTATTTGGTTGTGAATTACTGCATCGTCTTTTATTAAACACTGACAGGTGATAAAACAAACTTGTCAAACTCACAAGATCTGTGTGATAACATGCATCAGTTTTCTATGTTAAATTGACTAAATAACACCAACTTTAAACCTTTAGTACCACAGAAACTTAAGTGTCTGTCCTTTATTTTCACTGCTCAGTAACAGATGACGTCACGTTCTGTTGGTGTCGGCATTGGTTTCTATTGGCTGCTTGTGAATCGTATGAAGACGTTCCCTTAAGCTAAAAACTGTCAGCTGATTGGTGATGAGTTTAATGTAGGGGGACAAATAAAGTTTCTATAGAAATAAAATAAATTAGCAGATACGCTCACAGTAGAGTTTAAAACATCCTCAATACACTTTTAATGTCACTAATGCTTTTTCATGCTCAAACAAGCACGCGCGTCATCATCGTAGCCAGCATTAACGTTAGGTGACGCTCACTGACGTCCAGGTGCTCTTTATTAATGTTCCACTTCAAACCGGTTTTGTTTTTACAACAGTTTCTCTGCTTTGTTGAGGCTGTTAAAATTGACGCTATAGTATATATATAGCAGTTCTGCTTTCACACCAGTGTCCTGATTTATTCCATTTTATAGGAACGCCTTTCATAAAAACTTTCTACTTATCACAGATTCACATTTCAGTCAGCACCACTGGCCTCTAAATGACTGACTTTGTAACTTTCAAACACACAGCCAGCGTTGCAGTCATCTGTTGTAGCTACCTCCAAGGAGAGAACTCGCCGAGACCTCATTCAGGACCAAACCATGGATGAAAAAGGAAAACAGAGGTACGCCTCAAGCCCTGAACTCACACCTGTTAAACATGAAACAAGGCTCATTTGTGTCCAGTGCTTTTCATTCACAAGGGAACTCTATGTGCTTTAAGAAACTTGTGTGTGTGATCTAAGGGTTTTTATTGGTTCCCACAGGAATCGGCGCATGTTTGGCCTGCTCATGGGAACTCTACAGAAGTTCAAGCAGGAGTCCAACGTGTCCTCAGAAAAGGTAAGAATATGGGCACTAAAAATATAGGACTATAAGACGCTACTTTTTTCTCACACTTTGAACCCTAAACAATGATGCGGCTAAATTATGGGGTTTTTCCCCAATTTTATAAGCTTCATGCTGCCACAAAATTGAGCCCCGTCACATTAGAGCAGGTGGAACAATGAAATTGTTAACAATAAATTGTTCTTTCTCACACTGAATCATTCTGATCACTCATTTTGTCTTGATGCACACTGCCTCATCATAGCAACAACACAGAGAAATGTTGTCAGAGAGAAAGTGAGTGCCCGTTGCAGTAGCAGGGATGAAGTAAAAGTCAGCCAGTTTGTAACAGAAGAACAAATGGTTTGTTCAGGATTGATCGGTGTTCTGGACTTTGAAGCTGATGGAGACGCTTCCGTAAGGAGGACGGACAGACGGAGCGGAGATCACAACAGCCTGTATACAGGCTGTATCCATGCTGTTCTGATCTCCGCTCCGTCTACAGTAAATGTCAGCCAGTTTGTAATTGTAGCAGAACAGCATGAAGTCGGATTTGTTCAGAGGCAATCACATCTGTATTCTGCCTCAGAGTCCGACTCACTGTGATCGCTCCGTGGTAGTCTACGGTAAGACGAAGCGGTGCATCAGTCTGGTTAGAGTAAAAAGTGACCATAAAAAGCTGTAAATGGACTGATATGTAAACGTGGGGCAGTGAGGAGGATACTTTATGTAATAAAGGAAACTTATCAGTAACTTATTTCCATGAAACCTAACTTGAGTACAGCAGCTCGCCTACCTGCCCGTTCTGATTGGCTGAATTTTCTGAAGGGCACCCTCATTAGCCAATAGAGTGCAGCTTATGTTAGGCTTCGGCATTTGTGTGGAATTTTTTTAGAAAATTGCTAAATTATTGTAATGTGACCAATAAAACAGTGCGCTTTATAGCCAGAAATTATGGTAATCAATACCAAACTGTGTCCTTTGTCATCTATTACTAAGGACACATTTGTGTTGCTGTTGTGGCCCAATAAAAAGCTTCAAACACTAAAATCAAGTATGTTCACTTTTGCATAAAACAAAATAATTCTTGCACTTGATGTGTCTTTGCTCCAGGTCTTCATCATCAAACCCAAAATGTTCCCATATAAGAGAATTTGACTTGCCTTGCTTGTTTACCAAGCATTTTTGCTGCATTTTTCCTGCAATGTTTCAAGACCGCTAACAACAACTTTCCTCATGTCGGCTAGCTTTAGCTTTAGCTTTGAGAGGGGCGGGGCAGAGGAGCTGGCATACATCTGCATTAAACAACTTAAAGTTAGGATTAATAATAGCCATGTGCCAAACTTTATTCTTTGTTGATGTCTGAAATTGTGGAAGTTTGTTTTATTTAGTAAATATTTCTTTTTAATAATCGTCTTTTCTTGATAATGTTATTTTTGTAATCGGTGAGTGTAATAATCAAATTTTGGTTTATTGCACAGCTTTACTGGTCTCTATTACTCACCTCCTCTGTCTCCTACCACCTTTCTGATTTTAACTATGGTTCTTTCTTTTCTGTGCAGCAAAAGCGGCGCTCAGAGATCGAGCAGAAGCTGGAGGTTCAGGCTGAGGCTGAGAAAAAGAAGGTGGAGAATGAGAAGAGGGAACTGTTTGAGGAGAGGAGAGCCAAGCAGACAGAACTGAGACTATTGGAGCAGAAGGTGGAACTGGCTCAGCTGGTACGGTCTTTGATATTCGACTTATTCACAGGCTTTGATTGTGTCACGTAATTCAATTCACACGTTAATATAACAAAGAAAAGTAAACTAAAACTACTGAAACCATGATATATTTCTTTTAAATTTGGGTTCTGCAGAAAGAGATTACAATGTTATGGGAATCTTGAAACACCATTGGAGACTGGTCTGATATTTTATTCTTCAAATCAAACTGGAACTGAACTAACGTGTTGTGATATTTTGTAAATGTCTTCATTCTGATTTGGTTCTCAGTGAAAATAACCTTAGCCCTGATTTAATTTTTGATCCGCCAAATATTTTTTTTCTCAGGTCTGTAAAAGTATAGTGAGCACTAACTTGAACTGGGACATCCCTTTGGTGTCTAAAGACTTTTTGCTTTGTTGCTTGTTTTTGTTCCAGCAAGAGGAGTGGACCAGCCACAATAATCACCTGGTCAAATTCATTCGCACCAAGACCAAACCGCCCCTCTTCTATTTACCTGGAAAGATGTGCTCCGCCACTCAGAAACTTCTCGATGAGTCAACAAAGAAACTCAATGGTGAGTTCCTCAGTATGTATTCTGTTATTTTGTAGAAACAACATTCAATGGAAACACGTTCAAAGCATAAATATACTTTGTCAAAATGTAATCGCTTTTTTTTTTTTTTGCAAAAATTTGTAGACCCAGATACAGAGTAGAGTTTGGATCGGGCCCAAAAAATCCAGCCCGACCCAAGCCCGCAGGCATTAAGCCCGACCCATTATCTTAAATTGTAGGCCCGAGCCCAAAGCAAACCCGACGTAAATTATTTTATTGAACGTATTGCAGCCAGTAGATTAGTTTCACTGTGCCGCAGGGAGAGAGGGGGGTGCGCACACTAGCACCGCAGCCCAAAAGGTATTGTAATGACGTGACTTGAGCCTTCATCACAGTTTTGCACGCTTTAATGGAGGTCATAGTAACGCCAAAAATAAACAAACACACATGTTGATTGGCCTCCCAGCCAATCAACATTCAGAACACATGTAAACAAAGACACACATTGGCAGAGAAAGCTGCACGTAAGTGAGGAATGAACAAAATCAACAAATAATATTCAGTGAATGTGAACGCTGAACAACTAAACTCAAAACAACGCCGAAATACACTACAAGCAGAAATGACTGTAGAAATGATACCACAACAATATAGAAGCATTTTTGTGTTTATTTGAAAATATTAATGTAATAAAAATTTTCAAAAAAAGACAGCTGAGTGGGAAAATGAGGCCCAAGCCCAGCCTGAACTCAGGTCGGGCTCGGGCCAAGAATCTAAACTTTAATACAGAGCTGTATCAGTTAGAGAGAACTGTGCTGCTTCTTCTTCACTGATTAACATGTTCAAACCTTGTTTTCCAGTGAGTTTTTCAAACATGTCTGTGGCTCCTCACTGCTTCACATCTGCAATGAGCCATTTTTTTATGTTTTATGTTTGTTTTTCTTTGGCTTTACTCTCACTGGAGCACTTCTGCCTGTCATTCAGCTCAACATTAGAGATGTGGATTGCAGCTGCTCCTACAGCTAGGAAAACAATCAAAGTAGAGTTTGCTTCTCCAATGATTCAGATTTGGTTTATTTGCCATTTGCAGTAAAAAAAACCACATTGGAATAGAAGGTGAAAGTAGCTCAAAGTGCACTGTCAAACATTCATTCATAAAACATAGAAGACGGTTTTAAAAACAAACAGGAGACAGAGTTAAATAAGTTAAAAAGGTTACAATAGAGTTTAAAAAATTAAATTTGTGAAAACGCAATAAAAGGTAAAAATGAATGAAGCCTGATAAGAGTGCACCGTTCAAAGACACGGTGCACTCTGGAAATATTTACCACATTTGATGGTGCGATAGCTCCTCCCAGAAGGGAGAAGTTCAAACAAGTCCCTGGCAGGATACACAGCAGGTCCTTAGTGATGGCTACTGCCCGAGACCGAAGTCTTTGTTTGTAAAAGTCCTCAAGGACAGAAAGTTTCACACTGATGGTCCTACTGGCAGAGCAGACAACGCAATTTAAAGTTTTCTTTTCTTTTGCTGTAGAGTTTCCAAACCACACCATGATTGCAGAAATAAGAAGACTTTCTATACTACAGTGGTAAAAATGTAACAAAAATCTGCTTATTGAGAGTAAATTCTTTCAATTTACGCAGAAAGAAAAGCTGCTGGCGAGACTTTTTCACGACAGACAATGTCACACCAAGAATGTTACAATTTTGACCTCAGCACCATTTACAAAAACAGGAACAGGTTTACTTCTACCTGTAAAAGCAAGGAATGTCTGTGTGCGTTTGTGGAGCGAATATTTCCCAGATGTGGTGTGAATTCGACCTGAAACATACATTACAGAAAAATACATCAAACCAAAAAAAATGAGTATAAAAAAACAACAAACTTATTTATCATACACATGTCCCATAAAATTAAACCAGGGAAATCGCACACGCCATTTTACTTTGCACTCGCAAATAAACCCCTTTATAACACTACAGAGTATGTACACCTCTTTGTACATCCAACCTTCAAATATATTGTCATCTGGCCATAATTGACAACTGTACTTATGCTCCCACGTACTTCCAACAGGCACTGAACTAGATGGATGTAGACACACACACACACAGTATTTATAATAAAATATACTAAATGAGTAAAATAAAACAAAAAACTAAACAATATTAATACAAAAAATGACTCCAGAATAACACTACAATGGCAACAAAAACAATTATACAAAAAATGCACAAAAAGACAACTGAAAGATAAAAAATACAAATAATGATGACTTCTAAAACATACATTACTGAAAAATACAACAAAAATATGAAAATAGCTCAAAATACACAAAACTAAATATTTATACAAAAAATACACAAAACTAAATATTTATACAAAAAATACACAAAATGACTCCTGAATCACACACTAATGTATTTATTGAATATCAGTCAATTAGTAAAAGACAATTTCAGGACTAAAACATTGTTTTTGCACATTCTCTTGCAGGTATCTTTGAAGAGAGGCGCGAGGCTTTTGCTGAGCACATCAACAAAATGGAGGCCCGCCCTCGGCGACAGTTGAACCGCAACCAGGATGGAAAGATGGCGACTACAGGAGTGGAGCGGCCTGCGGAGGGTAAGCCAGCAGGTCAGGTAGTTAAAGTGACAGGTATTAGGAGCACAGCAGAGATGGAGGATGAGGAAGAGGAGGAGGAGGAAGAAGAGGAGGGGAGGGCTAAAGAAAAGGAAGAGCAGCAAAAGGATGGGAAAGAGGAGGGGATAGAGGTTACTGAGGAGAAGGATGGAGGGGAGCAGAAAGGGAGTCCTAGCTCAGAGGAGATGGAGGTAGAGTCAGAGGATAGGGGTAAGGGGGCGGAGCAGCAGGTGGAGGTAGAGGACAGGGGGGAGCAGCAGGTGGAGGTAGAGGACGGGGGAGAGCAGCAGATGGAGGTAGAGGACAGGGGGAAAGAGGGGGGGGAGGTAGAGAACAAGGGGAAGGAGGGGGAGCAGGTGGAGGTAGAGGACAGGAGGAAAGAGGGTGTGGAGGTAGAGAGAGAGCAGAAGCCTTCAGATGATGACACAGCAAAATCTCAGCCTGAGCCTCCTGCTGGGAATGGGGAGTCTCAGCCCAGCCTGGCTGCAGCAGAACCATCAGGTCACCCCCCCGTCACCCAGGAGGCCGTAGCCCCCCCACCCAGTCAGGACAACACCGCCCCTGAACTCCAGATCCAAGGCCCTACAGAGGAGCCCCCAGTGAAGGCCCCTCAACAGCCCCCCCAGGCTGAGGAGCCCCCAGCCTCTGCTCTCCCTCAGGAGGACAGCAGGGGAAGGAAGAAAGAGAAGGAGCACAAGAAAGGCCGGAGCAACAGCTCCTCCTCTTCCTCCTCAGGCTCCTCTTCCAGTGGGAGTTCCTCCTCATCCTCCGGATCCAGTCACACTTCTTCTTCTTCGTCCTCGTCATCCTCGTCTTCCAGCAGCCGGAGTCGCAGTCGAGAAAGCAACAAACACAAGAGGCGTCCCTCAGACAGAGGGCGGGACAGAAAGAAGGGAGAGGAGAGGGGCCACCACAAGAGAGGGGGGAGGGACCCCAAGGCCTCCAAGGAGGAGAGGAAGAGGAGTGATAAAGGGAGGGGCGGGGCTCGCAGCGATAGGGAGCATAGAGTCAGGAAGGAGAAGAGACGCTGACCCTAAGAACTCAGACCCAGCATGATCCTGACCTCTGATTGGCTGCTGTTTGGTGGAACATCAGGAAACATGGAGTCGCTTTGTTTAAAAGCTTCACCATCCACATGCTGTCATTGTTTTTAAGTGGTTGTGTCAAAAGTTTATTGGCTTGATTTCTATAATTGATCAATGTTAAGTGTCTTTATCTCAGTCACTGAGTTTTAGTAAAAACAGGACTTTTTTTTCCTGCCGACACATGATGTGAGGTGAATAAAAAAAGTCCAATGCTTCATCCTGCCTCTTCTTCTCTCACACAGTTTCTGTAGGAATGCATGACAGGGTTCTCACCAGCGCTGTTAAGCGTAGGGCCCCCCGAAATAATTTTGGTGGTACCCCCTATGCTCAGCATCAGGGGGATTTTTTGTTTCTTTTTTCCTTTTTTAATCGATGCTTACATAACTGTAACCACCATCCACAAGTTTGTAAGCTCCGGGAGTGCGTACAGTCCGGACTCCGCTTCAGTGTGTTTGAGCCTGTCGGGCGTAATTTATGGTTACCTCGTCTTTAACCAGTTGTGGATGCTTTGTGTTGAAAAATGAAGAGAACCAGACTAAAAGGCGATGAAGTAATAAAAAAATTATTTATTCTAAACTAAATAAAAAAGGTACAAAGGAGGACAATCAAAGGTTTCCACCTGGCCGGGCAGACGCTACAGGAATGAATGGAAATTTTCTGCACAAACACTTTTACAGATATTCAAAACCCCACCCAAGGAGGAAAAAAATATGTCAGATGGTCCCGTGAGCTCGACGCCACAGGTATCAATTTGATGATAATCGTGTGTAGTTCTGTAGCCTTGAGATACAGCTGATTATCTCGTGTTTATGGAGGGTGAGAGCATCTGACCTTCCCAAGGGAATGACAAAGAAAGGCACATCTTAGTAGAATGTTACATCTTATAAGTAAGAATACATTCAATGAGTAAGATACGTGAGTAAATATGATTTATTAATTTTGCCACCACAAGCCTTAAACAATGCTTCATCTGATAGCGTGTGGCGCTCATGAAGCTTCTAGTCTTGGTTTTGACTCGCAACAGATCCTTCTATATGAGCGCACACAGACGTGAATATGGGTTGGAATGTGATCAGGCGTAAAGAGACATCGGCTTCCTTTGAGTCGGACAGGTTTGGGACTAGGCCAGGTAATTTTTAGGCCTAATTAAAGCTCTACTTTGTAACCTATAATCACTGTCCAATACCTGTATAAACGGTGTGCTTCATAATCTCCATAACAGTTCCTATATTCTGGGTAAAATAAACTATTTCTTGTCCAGTGAGGGGCAGATTCACTAAAGGTTTAGTGATATTAAGACGTGTGCAAACGTCACTCCATGCGCTAATAAGCCGTATAAAGTACACTGCGGCATGTCGCAATGTGCCCTCAATCCATTTAGCGCGTTTCCTTCTGATAAATATGTATAATAGGTGGAGCAAAAATATGGGAGGAGGAAATGCATATGAATTAATGCAGGGGAAGCAATGCGATTCATCAAAGCTGGACTTGATTGCTGCCTCTGTCCATATAAATTTAGCATGGCTCACAACCAGGTGGTAACTGTCAAAGCTTTTTGTGCATTGATGTCTGCAGTGAAATTTGTGTGGAGACGGGAGAGGAAAAACGTCCAAGGGAGCGCATTTTCAGACCATGAGTTAATATATTTGGGATGAATGAATTCACAATTTTAAGAATGTGTTAAAACCTTTCCCGTTTGGTCTCCCCAAACGGGAAAGGCTGGGGGTACACAGTGGAGATCCACCCTCTCAATGGTCGGGGGCTGCTTCTCCTCTCATCCCTTGTTAAAGATGGAACCGCGTAGGAAGAAAAGGCCATTTTGTTGTTGTAGAGCTGCAATTTATTATATGACTGCACTATAAACATAAGCTTGCTACCTGTGTCGGAACTGCTACAGTGTCGGACTGTACCCACACACCTCTCCTCCGCGGATCACACGCACATCAACCGCTCCGTCATTCACATCCACACACTTTCCCACTGCGGGATGAATAAAGAATATCGAGCTGCTGTAATTCATCCATTTTTTTTTATGAGCTTCCTCTATTAACACATTCTGCTGCTTCAAATTCACTTTTTCATGTACAAAACCCTCATTTAAATAAGGGTGGTCTCCACCACTTCTGCATGTGCACTAATCATTGCTGCAATCTTAGTGAATTCCTCGCAGCAGGTGAGGAAACTGTGTCTCCAAAGGATTTAGGGAAACATTTAGTTTACCACCCTTTATTTCAGATCCTAGCGAATCTGCCCCTGTGTGTCTTAGTGTAATAGTCATGACCCTTCACCATTTGATTTAATTTTATTTTATTTCAAACATGAACACAACAGCACTGTATTTACCACAATGAAAATAATAGAAATAAAAAAACCAAAGTGAAAATAAATGGTTACAAAATCCTGCATGTGAAGCCTGTACATAAAGGAGTAGGAGGAAGTATAAACTTATATGATTCTACCCTTGTATAATAACAAATAACTTTTGGCTTTAAAGTAAGGCAGTAACAAAGAAAAAAAACCAAAAAAAAAAAAACCTTTAGCTTTAGTTCACTAAATTTGGCCCTCAAAAAGTCAAATTTCAAAATTTTCCGCGCCAATGGCGCTCGTTCGCACATCACAATTTTAGTTTCAAAATTTAGACAAGGGGTCCCAGTCTAGGAAAGCTGTTGCTTTGCCTCATTTCTTCTAGCTTTACTCTCAAGAATCAAGAGTCGTGTGATGGAGCAGCCATTTGCTAGTTTTGATTGATGGAGGAAACTCCCTTTGAAATTAAACTAGTTGTTTTGAGTGAAATGAGGAAATTCCTCAAAATACTGACAAATTATTGGTTTATAAAAGACTAACCAACAACAAATGAGTTAAATCCACATACATTTTAATAGTTGTGATATTCAACAATTTGTTACAAAAAAAAACTTTAAAAGAAAATATTTAAGTCCAGTCAGCCAACAACAATAAGGTCAGATGGTCAGGCTGCAGTTCACTGTGGTTGATCTGCCAAGTCATTCTGTTCAAAGTATCTGTATGAAATGAATGGATATTGGTTAATGCCAGTTATTTACCATGGGAAATTCTAAAAGGGTTCATTAATTGACTTTGAAGTTACCTAGCAACCAGACAGATGAGCAGGTTCAGAGCAGGCAGCCTCTCATCCTCCTGACTCTCCTGTCAACACACATTATTTTTCAGGTCACAACAGTTTTTCTCATCTTTCGGTAAACAAAAGTGGGTTACATCGACATCTTTAACTTTTTAGAGCAACCAAAAGCAGCACAAATTGGCATTTTGACCAAAAAAGCTGATAAATAATCAAAAAATCAGGCTGAATGTTTCACTCCAATAGAAAACAATAGGATGTTTACAGGCAGTGGGGCTGTATGACATCATTCACGTGATTTCAAGATGAAGGAACAAAGGCCCTAAAACTGTAAAGTAGTCAGATTTTTTAAAAGTTTATAAAACAAATATGGTGCAAAATAATGTGTTTTGTTAGGCGTAGATCTTCTAATAAGTACATTACAAAGACTTTGGGGCACGTTTATAAAAACAGTGAAGGATCCCTTTAATGCCTCGATGAAAGTCCATTTAAACGATGTGGACGAGTGGAACGTACCAGTGAGCGGCGCAGTTGGGAGCTCCGCCTAGCCAGCTGTCTGATGGAGGAGTGGGCTTCAGGCAGCAGGGGCTTCTCCAGGCTGGCCAGCAGAGCATACAACCAGCGACCCTGGAACCAACATTTGATAAATACACCATAGCCACCATGAAGCAGGTACTACACGTCCTTAGTCCATGAGGGAAACAACTATTTCTTTATGTGCAGCGTTGTTGTTTGATTGTGTTTCAGTGGAACTGAGGCAGTCATCAATTCATTGAACTTACCAGCTGTGGAACAAACTCATGTTCTTCATACCAACTGATGAGAATGTCCAGTATCAGCAAGACTGTTGACTGAGGAAACAAACACACCTGATCAGAGTGGGCGTGGTTTAGTGTGTGAGGACTGCAGAGAGGTGAGTACCTGGTTCAGTCTGCTGACGATGCTGAGGAATGGAGGGAAGCCCACCTACACACACACACACACACACACACACACACACACACACACACACACACACACACACACACACACACACACACACACACACACACACACACACACACACACACACACACACACACACACACACACACACACACACACACACACACACACACACACACACACACCTCAGTGTTGCTCCTGTGAGTGAGGAGGAGCTTGGCTTTCATCCTCTTACTTTTGTGTAGTCAAGTTCTGGCTCGGGGTCCGGCCGTGTGCCGCAGTGGGATGAGGAGCCCTGATAGACAAACTCACCTAAACAGAACCTCTTCCAACCCTCGTCATCTGTGAGCTTTGGCTGTAGAACACACATTAAACACACACATTAATACACATTAAACACACACATGAATACACATTAAACACACATTAATACACATCAAACACACACATTAATACACATCAAACACACACATTAATACACACTAAACACACACATTAATACACATTAAACACACACATGAATACACATCAAACACACTCATGAATACACATCAAACACATTATTACACATCAAACACACACATTAATACACACTAAACACACACATTAATACACATCAAACACACACATGAATACACATCAAACACACACATTAATACACACTAAACACACATTAATACACATTAAACACACACATTAATACACATCAAACACACTCATGAATACGCATCAAACACACACTTTAAAGGGGACATATCATGGTTTTAAATCCTTCCTTTTTACATATAAATCATACAGTTGTGGTCTATATAAAGCGGAACTGCAATGCTTGGGTCTGAATTCCTCATTATTATAGCTCCCCAGACCCCTTTTCTGATGTGCTTCTGAGAGCAACTCGTTTTGGTGCGGTCTCTTTAAATGCAAATGAGACACTTCATACCCCGCCCCCTCTCCAGGTTCAACTCCACCCTGCTCGGCTATTTTTGTAGTTTGATAGAAGAGATATGGCTATGTAGCGGCACATAAACTTTTTATTCAGAGGTTATTTACAAAATGTCAACAACAGAAGACTTGTCCATCCAGCCTTACATGTTCGAGCCAGAGTCGGACCCAGCGGAGCGAGATGAAAATGAAGATGATGAACCTGCAGAACCCTAACAAGTGAGCTAACACAAGCACCGAGCTAACACAAGCACCGAGCTAACGCTAGCGCCAAGCTAACGTCACGAAATGCATTTTAATACAGTCTTTTCAAAGACAAAAACGGCAAAATGAAATGACTAATGAAAACTTTAGACTTAAATTAAATCACGTAGGCCATATCATCAAGGATCTAAAACGAGCACACAGCGCTAACATATGAAGACGGTGCAACTGCTAATGCTAACAAAACGATGACAGGGACGTCTTATCATCACACTTTTTAGCGTTATTTACAGCTTACCGAAGTGCTCTGTTCGTCGTTTCCAAAGATAGAAGGAATTGAACCCTCAATCAGACAAAGTCTTTCGGCAAATCCTTCTTTATACTGGTGGAGGTTGTAGAAGCGGTCATCCTTGAAGTGCTGTGCACACACAAAAATGACCTTACCCACAGATGTGGGTACATTTCCGTGAAAAATAAAACTCAACCAGGCACTTCAAAAAGGTTCTGATGCTGGGAGACGTTGTAATGAAGCGTGTGGGTTACTACATCCAACAACCAAACATTTTGACTTATCCTCTCGTAACTAAACATATTAATAGACATCAAACACACTCATTAATAGACATCAAACACACACATTAATACACATCAAACACACACAGTAATAAACATATTAATACACATCAAACACACACATTAATACACATCAAACACACTCATTAATAGACATCAAACACACTCATTAATACACATCAAACACACACATTAATAAACATATTAATACACATCAAACACAATCATTAATACACATCAAACAAACTCATTAATACACATCAAACACACTCATTAATACACATCAAACACACACATTAATACACATCAGACACACTCATTAATACACATCAAACACACACATTAATACACATCAGACACACTCATTAATACACATCAAACACACACATTAATACACATCAGACACACTCATTAATACACATTAAACACACACATTAATACACATCAGACACACTCATTAATACACATCAAACACACACATTAATACACATCAGACACACTCATTAATACACATCAAACACACTCATTAATACACATCAAACACACACATTAATACACATCAGACACACTCATTAATACACATTAAACACACACATTAATACACATTAAACACACACATTAATACACATCAGACACACTCATTAATACACATCAAACACACTCATTAATACACATCAAACACACACATTAATAAACATATTAATACACATCAAACACACACATTAATAAACATATTAATACACATCAAACACACACATTAATAAACATATTAATACACATCAAACACACACATTAATACACTTCAAACACACATCAAAGACACTCATTAATACACTTCAAACACACACATTAATAAACTTCAAACACACACATCAAACACACACATTAATACACATCAAACACACACATTAAAACACATCAAACACACACATTAATACACTTCAAACACACACATTAATACACTTCAAACACACACATTAATACACTTCAAACACACACATTAATACACTTCAAACACACACATTAATACACATCAAACACTCATTAATACACTTCAAACATACACATTAATACACTTCAAACACACTCATTAATACACATCAAACACACACATTAATACACATCAAACACACACATTAATACACATCAAACACACTCATTAATACAATTCAAACACACACATTAATACACTCATTAATACACATCAAACACACTCATTAATACACTTCAAACACACTCATTAATACACATCAAACACACACATTAATACACATCAAACACACACATTAATACACATCAAACACACTCATTAATACAATTCAAACACACAAATTAATACAATTCAAACACACACAATACACTCATTAATACACATCAAACACACTCATTAATACACATCAAACACACTCATTAATACACTTCAAACACACACATCAAACACTCATTAATACACTTCAAACACACACATTAATACACTTCAAACACACACATTAATACACTTCAAACACACTCATTAATACACTTCAAACACACTCATTAATACACTTCAAACACACACATTAATACACTTCAAACACACACATTAATACACTTCAAACACACACATTAATACACTTCAAACACACTCATTAATACACTTCAAACACACACATTAATACACTCATTAATACACATCAAACACACTCATTAATACACTTCAAACACACACATTAATACACTTCAAACACACACATTAATACACTTCAAACACACACATTAATACACATCAAACACTCATTAATACACTTCAAACACACTCATTAATACACTTCAAACACACACATTAATACACTTCAAACACACACATTAATACACTTCAAACACACTCATTAATACACTCATTAATACACATCAAACACACTCATTAATACACTTCAAACACACACATTAATACACTTCAAACACACACATTAATACACTTCAAACACACACATTAATACACTTCAAACACACACATTAATACACTTCAAACACACTCATTAATACACTTCAAACACACACATTAATACACATCAAACACACACATTAATACACATCAAACACACACATTAATACACTTCAAACACACACATTAATACACTTCAAACACACACATTAATACACTTCAAACAAACTCATTAATACACTTCAAACAAACTCATTAATACACTTCAAACACACACATTAATACACTTCAAACACACACATTAATACACTTCAAACACACACATTAATACACTTCAAACACACACATTAATACACTTCAAACACACACATTAATACACATCAAACACACACATTAATACACATCAAACACACACATTAATACACATGAAACAAAGACCAGAGGTGTAAAGAGTACTGATTAATCGTAACAAACACAGATCCAATTCTTTGTTTGTCCGTTCACTATTTAAAATGTGACCTGTATCAGACTCCAGTGTGAACGATTTTGTGGCTCCAATCTGACCCACGTGTGCAATGACGCGTTTGTCTCTGAGTTTGTGTGCAGTCGAGCCAGAGAATGAATGAGCCGGTGGAGGAGGACGAGGAAAAAGAAAAAGAGACAAATATTTTCTTTATGCGTTTGGTGGTGCAGATGGGCTTTTGAAAACAGACCATTTATGATATGAACCATATTCAAGCTTTGACCAGAACACAATAAAGCAAAAGTGAAACCTACAGGTCTCACAGACATTAGTTATTTATATCAGAGCCCGACCTGAAGCCGACAATTAAAACCTATTTTTCCTCGATTAAGTGGTAAGCCTGCTTTTATTAATAAACAGTAAATGTCAACATCAGATCAGCGCACGGGGAAACAATCACACGTCCAACACAGGTGTGCAGTGGATCTGTTAACATAATCCGTATATCTAATATAAGGATAATCCACGTTCTTGTGCACAAAAAGGATTGATTCAATATCGGATGCTTGTGCTTCAAGCCTCTTTATTTGTTCCCACTTTGCTCCGATCAGAGGAGTCACTGACAGCTGAAGCGCAACACTTTTTTTTTTTTTTGCAGCCAGCACTCACTCACTCACACAGGTGTTAATGGACATACAGTTGTGTGCGAAAGTCAGGGCACCCCTTTAAAAACAGCATATTTTATATATTTAAAAAGTTATATTCATATTTACTGTCTCTCTGGTATATGGGAAAAAAAGACAATATTGTCAGGAAACATTAATGCATAGTTACATTTTATTTAATAAATTGAACAAAATTACAAAAATGAAAAACATAATTTTGGCATGTGCAAAAGTCGGGGCACCCTGAGAGTTTCAAAGTGTCAGATTCTTTTTACAAGCTCAGACCTCTACCAGCTCATTGGTCCTGAAGCATGTGTCAACAATTGTCATTAGGGAGTGCCAGCTGGTGCCAATTTGAGGGTTTCTTAAATACGGCGACTCCACAAACCTTGTACAAACACTCAGCAACCATGGGTTCCTCTAAGAAGCTGTGTAAGACAGAAAAAATTAAAGTAATTGATGCCCACAATGCCGGGGAGGGCTACAAGAAGATAGCAAAGCGTTTTCAGCTTGCAGTTTCCACAGTGCGAGGCATAATTAAGAGATGGCAGGTGAGGGGAACTGTGGAGGTCAAGAAGAGATCTGGAAGACCAAGGAAACTCTCGGAGAGAACAGCTCGTAGTCTGGTCAGAAAGGTAAACCAAAACCCACATTTGACTTCAAAAGACCTCCAGGAAGATTTAGCAGACTCAGGAGTGGTGGTGCACCCTTCCACTGTGCGCCGATACTTGCACAAACAAGACCTTCATGGAAGAGTCTGTAGAAAAAAACCTTATCTACGACCTCATCAAAAAATACAACGTCAAAAATATGCAACAGAACATCTACAGAAGCCTGATGACTTTTGGAAACAAGTGCTGTGGACTGATGAAGTTAAAATAGAACTCTTTGGCCACAATAAGCAAAGGTATGTTTGGAGAAAAAAAGGAGCAGCATTTCATGAAAAGAACACCTTGCCAACTGTTAAATATGGGGGTGGATCCATCATGCTTTGGGGTTGTGTTGCAGCCAGTGGGATAGGAAACATTGCTCGGGTGGAGGGAAGAATGGATTCAATTAAATACCAGCAAATTCTGGAGGCAAATATCACAGCATCTGTAAAAAAGCTAAAGCTGAAAAGAGGATGGCTTCTACAACAGGATAATGATCCTAAACATACCTCCAAATCCACCATGGACTACTTCAAGAAACGCAAGCTGAAGGTTTTGGAATGGCCTTCACAGTCTCCCGACTTAAACATTATCGAAAATCTGTGGGTAGATCTTAAAAGAGCTGTGCATGCAAGACCTCCTAGGAATATTGCAGAACTGGAAGCCTTTTGCAAGGAAGAATGGGGAAAAATCACAAATAATAGAATCCAGAGACTTGTTGTTGGCTATAAGAAGCGTTTACAAGCTGTGATATCTGCCAGAGGGGGTGTTACTAAGTACTGAAGGTACTGATGCTGTAGGGTGCCCCGACTTTTGCACATGCCAAAATTATGTTTTTCATTTTTGTAATTTTGTTCAATTTATAAAATAAAATGTAACTATGCATTAATGTTTCCTGACAATATTGTCTTTTTTTCCCATATACCAGAGAGACAGTAAATATGAATATAACTTTTTAAATATATAAAATATGCTGTTTTTAAAGGGGTGCCCTGACTTTCGCACACAACTGTAGAATCATGTTTAGCCTAATATATGCTTCTGTTTGGAACTCCTCTTTAAAATAAATATAATGTCTTAACTTTGAGTTTTTTTTATAGCCATATTTCCATTGTTTTTGGAAATCTAGAATCAACTTCTGTTTTAACAAATTTAAATTATATTGTAATTTATTTCCATAAACATATATTAAACCATAATTTGAGAATAATATGGCAAATTATTTGTTCCATAAATATTTAAGCAGTCCCATGTGAAAATCTGTTTGGTGAGCCTGTGTAGAAATGTAACAAATGACTTTACTGATTTCAAAACATACTTAAAGAGTAACTAAACCCCTGCTTTCTCCTGACCTGCCACTAGGAGCGAAATTTTTAAAAATGCCTTGATTATGGGTGGGGCTCCTGAAGCAGTGACACACCCAGTCTATACCATAAACTCTTCAATGAACAATCTATGCTATGCTAACTAGCTACTCATTACTCAGTATACCTCTCTATTCACTCTTCTCTCAATCCAACCTACTCACCACAGTTGGTAGAACCCACAGGTGCTAGGTTTTAGAAAGGGGGTGGGGCTAACAGTGCTCGTTTGTGAAGTGAGATGATCCCAAAATGTCACATGATCTTGTTCTCAACGCTGACATTTTACAAGTAAATATGACAAAATTGAAATACTTTGACTAAAATGTTGAAAGTTGGACCAGGATCAATCAACAGCACTAATTCATACCCAAATACATTTGTATTCAGCAGAAAAAAGTGGTTTTGGGGTTTAGTTACTCTTTAAATACAAGTAAAATTACAGATTAAATAAAAATACATAAATGCAACTCAATTACAGTAATTTGAGTAGTTGTAATGTGTTACTTTCACCTCTGACAAAGAGAAGGTGGGAATACCTCTGAGCATAACATTAGCTGTCCTGAATGAGCAACAAAGGAACAAATGGACCTTTAGATCAGGCCCAGCGGCCTGTGATTGAGTAAAGTCAGGCTAATGTTGCTAATGACTGCAGCTTCTCACCATCATCACATTTTCATCCAATGTCTGACTGCTCCAGTGTTGCCTGTTCCTCGTGATGCTCTAAAGAACAGAGCAGTAGTGTCATGTTTATGTTGCACAGGTAAAAGTGATGGAAGCAGTGACGTCTCACCTGTCTGATGTCAGAGAAGTTACTGACTTGTTGCTGCTGCCAGTGGAGACTGGGACACAGACCCAGTGGAGCCGCTTCACACCCAGCCACCTGGAAAACAACACATCTTCACCTTTTATTCACACTCGGTTACGTTTATAGGGATTAGATCAGTGTTTCTCAACCTTAGGGTTGGGATCCCATGTGGGGTCACCTGGAGTTTAAGTGGGGTCAACTAAATTGTCTCGTAATTGATTTTTTAAAAATGACTGATTTTTAAATTATTTAAAAAAAAAAAAATGAAAACACAATCTTTAATAACTGTATTTTATACATTCACTTAGCCAAATGTTAATCTAGTTAAAATTAAATATAGTAAAAACATCTTGCATAACTTGTCACTAATCCTGGCTACTAGGAATGGGCAATATGGACTAAAAAAATTATCCCGATAATTTCTGGTATTCATCACGATAACAATAAACATCACGATAAGTAAAAAACTATAAACAAATAAAGCAATTCCCAACTTAAAGTGTAAACAGGTTCCTTAC
Organism: Gouania willdenowi; assembly: GCF_900634775.1. NCBI lineage: Eukaryota > Metazoa > Chordata > Actinopteri > Blenniiformes > Gobiesocidae > Gouania > Gouania willdenowi. The sequence continues at coordinate 532,813 of NW_021145219.1, read as the reverse complement.
AAACACAAATAAATGTGAAAACATCAACACTAAACACATTAAAAAGGCTACAATAACTGCTGACTCAAAGAGTTCATGAGCTGATATTTTATGGAATATATTAGTGCATGTGGATTACTATTAGTGTTATTGTATGTAAGTCATTTATTTCCTCACTTAAAATGAAATTATTTTCTTTCTGGAACTTTGGGTCTGATGGAAGAACTTGGATTGGTTGACTTTGTTGAATGGTTATCTGGTTTTAACCAAGTAGCTGTCCATGATGTATCGCAGCACGGCAGCTTCAGGTAGTCATGACGATCACCGCCATCTGTGTGTGTGTGTGAGGGCTGGGGGTGGGAGCGGCGGTGGTGCACACCGTGGAGGAGCTGCCGTGAACAGCGCTCCAGAAAATACCAATTTGTTGACAACAAACTTGTGGAAAATTTTGTCCCGTGGAACAAGATCTTTAGCGGAATTCTTGGCTAAATTGAGAGACAAATGGCCCGTGGCCTTCGCTAATTTCCGACATGGGCATTTATCGTTTCTATTGTGGAATTATATATTCTTACCAGTGAGAATGCTTTTGACGATATATCGTGAATGACGATATATCGCAGTTATTAAGTCAGTAATACTCAACGTGGCTCTTTATGTCTTCATTTGAATTATTATTCCCCAAGAAAACCTTAAATAGGGAAACTTTTTAACCCTTTTTTACATTTTTCTTTGGTCATTTTGCAACTTCATTTTAAGGCTGCACAATTAATCAACTTTTATTTTATTTTATTTTTGCCTCTAAGAAAAAATTGACCTGATCGTCTGAAATTTTTAACTTTCCTTTATACACTGAAATTAATGTATATAGTTAGCCCATAGTAAATGTTAAATTACTGGGTAATTAGAGTGAAAGGTTTAATGACTCAGAAAGATCAGGAGAAACTGGTCCATGCTTTTATCTCCATCAGACTGAACTATTGTAATGGTCTTCTGACAGGAATCCCCCAAAAGAGCATCAAACATCTACAGCTGGTTCAGAACGCTGCAGCTCGGGTCTTAACCAGAACAAAGAGGTCAGAGCACATTACTCCAGTTTTAAAGTCTTTACACTGGCTACCAGTCAGCCTCAGAATAGACTTTAAAGTTCTGCTGCTGGTGTATAAATCTGTGAATGGGTTTGGTCCAGAATACATCAGTGACATGTTAGTCAGGTATGAACCCAGCAGGTCTCTCAGATCTATGGACACAGGTCAGATAGTGGAGCCCAGAGCTCACAGTAAACATGGTGATGCTGTGTTTAGTTGTTATGCTGCAAAGAAGGCTGCTGGCTGGTGGTGGCTGGTGACGTATCGATCATTTTCTGTTTACGCTCTACCGCTGCTTGCAGCGCTCTACTACTGTGTTCTGCTAACTCTAATCAAACTTGTTGTCATTGATATTTTAGCCTTGAAAACACTTGTTTTAATTTTTTACCGTACAGTTAAACGTACGAAGGTTAAGTAAAAAGCAATCTCGCCTCTTATAGGCAGTGTAATCTCCTTTAAACTTCCTTTTGTCCTTAGCTTAGCTTAGCTTAAATTTAGCACCTATGGCTTCTCTCTCCTCCCCTCCGCTCTCCTGCCCGATGTGTCAGATGTTTAGTTACTCCTCGTCCTCCTTTAGGGACAATGGTAGTTGCATAAAGTGTAGCGTACTGTTAGATATGGAGGCGAGGATCAACAATCTGGAGAAGCGGTTCCGCACCCCTGATACGAAAACCGAAGCTAGCAAGCAGGACCTAGCCGGTGCGGACCGTGCTAGCTCTAGCTTAGCCTCCCCCCCGGCCAGCAATGATTGGGTTACTGTCCGTGGTAAGCATAGTCGAAGGTCAAAAAGCCGCTCGGGACACCACCATGTTCACGTCTCAAACAGGTTCTCCCCCCTCCGTGAGGACAACACACTCACCGGGGAACAAACTCTGATAATTGGCGACTCAATAGTGAGAAACGTGAAGCTAGCGAAGTCAGCAGGCATCGTGAGGTGCATCCCAGGGGCCAGAGCGGGCGACATAGAATCAAATCTAAAGTTGCTGGCAAAGAGTAACCGTAAGTTTGATAGGATAGTCCTCCATGTTGGCACTAATGACTCCCGACGTCGTCAGTCGGAAGCAACCAAAGTGAACATTGAATCAGTTTGTGCTTATGTATGCTAAAACAATGTCGTAATTTTCTCTGGTCCCTTACCAAATCTGACCAGTGATGACATGTATAGCCGCATGTCATCATTTAACCGCTGGCTATCGAGGTGGTGTCCAGAAAACGAGGTGGGCTTCATTGATAATTGGAGATCCTTCTGGGGAAAACCGAACCTGATAGGAAGAGATGGAATCCACCCTACTTTGGAGGGAGCATCTCTACTATCAGAAAACATGGCACAGTCACTGTTATGACATCTCATGAATGAGACCATGTTACAGAGGTGGAGTCCTCCACGCCCCTCTGCGCTTGCCTTAGGACAGTTTCCCTCCCATTGCTATTATGATAGCTGTGCTCTATTAAATATTAGATCACTGAGATCCAAATCTCTATGAGTAAATGACCTTATCTCAGAAAATAACTTTGATTTATTCTGTTTAACTGAAACATGGCTGTATCAAGATGAATATGTTAGTTTAAATGAAGCCACTCCTCCCAGTCATTTAAATACTCATATGCCACGAGACATAGGCCGTGGAGGTGGTGTAGCAGCTATTTATCATTCGTCTCTCCTAATCTATCCTAAACCAAAGGCCAATTACACTTCCTTTGAAAGCCTGGTTCTAAATGTATCTCATACCGAATCAAAAACCTGCCAGCCAGTCATATTTGCAATAATTTACCATCCTCCAGGCCCTTATTCTGAATTTCTATGAGAATTCTCTGAGTTTATATCAAACTTAGTCCTCAGTTCTGATAAAATACTGATAGTAGGAGATTTTAATATCCATGTGGACAAAGAGAGTGATAGCCTGAGCTCAGCCTTTATGTCCCTAATAGACTCAGTTGGCTTTTTTCAAACTATTAATGAAGCTACTCATCGTTTAATTCATACTCTTGATCTTGTTCTAACATATGGCCTTGATATTAATGAACTAAAAGTCTACCCTGAAAATCCTCTGCTATCAGATCACTTTTTAATATCTTTTAACATTATCCTAGAGGATCTCGCACTGTGCAATAAAATAGTGACGAATAGAAATCTGTCCAATAGTGCTGTGGCTAAATTTGAAGAGGCCATTCCTGCTGCCTTAAACTCAGTGCACCATCCAATAAATATGATATTAATTATAACCCCTCTCAACTGGATCTGCTTGTCGATAGCTCTGCTAGTCTACTAAAATCCACCTTGGACTCAATTGCCCCATTGAGGGAAAAAACTATTAAACATCAGAGGAAAGCTCCGTGGTTTAGCTCTGAAACTCGCACACAAACAAACAACCCGTAAATTAAAGAGAATGTGGCGCTCCAATAACACAGAGGAGTCACGAATACTCTGGCAAGAAAGCCATAGTAAATACATGACAGCCTTACGACATAGTCGATCTACATACTATTCCTCACTAATTGAAGAAAATAAAAATAATCCGAGGTACCTTTTCAGCACTGTAGCCAGGCTAACACAAAGTCAGAGCTCTATTGAGCCCATGATTCCTCTTGCCCTCAGCTGTGAGGACTTTATGACATTTTTTAACGATAAAATTCATAAGATTAGAGATAAAATTAGCCACTCCCTGCCTTCACCTGGGCCTGCTGTACCATTAAATGTAAATAGGCCTAACCTAAACTGTTTCACACATATAGGACTTCAGGAACTTAACTCTATTATTTCATCCTCCAAACCATCGACCTGCCTTTCAGATCCGATCCCAACTAAGCTGTTTAAAGAAGTTGTTCCCCTGGTCTGCCCATCTTTGTTGGAGACAATAAATATATCCCTATCAATAGGCTACGTGCCACAGTCCTTTAAAGTAGCTGTAATCAAACCCCTTCTCAAAAAACCTACTCTTGATTCCAGCACTTTAGCAAACTACAGGCCTATATCTAATCTTCCTTTTATTTCAAAGATTCTTGAGAAAGTTGTGGCGGCTCAGCTCTGTGACTTCCTTCAAAACAACAGCCTGTTCGAGGACTTCCAGTCAGGTTTTAGAGCTCAACACAGCACAGAGACTGCTTTAGTTAAAGTAACTAATGATCTACTCTGGGCTTCAGATGAAGGACGACTCTCAGTGCTGGTTTTATTAGATCTTAGTGCAGCTTTTGACACTATAGATCACTATATTCTACTAGAGAGATTAGAGAAATTACTTGGAATCACAGGGACTGCCCTAAACTGGTTGAAGTCCTACCTATCTGATAGGTACCAGTTTGTACACGTGAATAATAGGTCTTCTGTGTACACTAAAGTAAGCTACGGGGTTCCTCAGGGCTCTGTGCTAGGTCCAATCCTCTTCTGTATCTACTGTATATGATCCCCCTTGGTAATGTTATGAGAAAATACTCTTAACTTTCACTGCTATGCTGATGATACCCAACTGTATGTATCAATGAAGCCAGGTGAGACAAATCAGCTATCTAAACTTGAGGCCTGTCTAAAGAACATTAGGGCCTGGATGGACCAAAATTTTCTTCTTCTTAACTCAGACAAGACTGAGGTCATTGTACTGGGCCCACGACACCTTAGAGAAACCTATGCTAGCCTAACTGCCCTAGATGGCATTACTCTGGCACGAAGCACAACTGTTAGAAACCTTGGAGTTCTATTTGATCAGGATTTATCCTTCAACTCTCACATAAAACAAACTTCAAGAACTGCCTTCTTTCATCTCCGTAACATTGCTAAAATCAGATCTATCCTGTCTCAGGGCGACGCCGAAAAGCAAGTCCATGCTTTTGTTACCTCTAGACTGGATTATTGTAATTCTCTTTTAGCAGGCTGCCCGAGCAAGTCGCTTAAGACACTTCAGCTGGTTCAAAATGCTGCAGCACGTGTACTGACTAAAACTAGGAGAAGAGATCACATTACTCCTGTATTAGCCTCTCTGCATTGGCTTCCCATAAAATATAGAATAGAATTCAAGATTCTTCTTCTCACTTATAAAGCCCTAAATGGACAGGCACCAGTCTATCTCAAGGAGCTTGTAGTGTCATACAATCCCCCCAGAACACTACGCTCTCAAAATGCTGGACGACTCGTTGTTCCATTTGTCTCTAAAAGTAGTATAGGAGGAAGAGCTTTCAGTTATCAGGCCCCATTTCTCTGGAACCATCTACCAACCACGGTTCGGGGGGCAGACACCCTCTCTACCTTTAAGGTTAGGCTCAAAACATTCCTCTTTGGTAAAGCTTTTAGTTAGGAACCAGCTCATAGCTCATAGTTAAGATGCAATAGGTATAGACTGCCGGTGGGGGGGTCTGGCATGCTCGGTTGGAGAGAGGTTGGAGAGGGCGTTAAGAGAGAGGTCATTTAGGTTAGAGAGGGACCGGAGAGGGTCCCATTCCTCTCTCAAACACTCCCTCTATATCTGCTTCTTCCCTTGTGTGTTTGCTCCTGTACTCCTTCTGGGTTTTGTCTTGCAGGTCCGTGGGATCCTCAGTGTGGAGTTACAGAGTCTCAACAACTCTGTCTCCACCCTTTCCTCTGCACACACCCAACACAGCATAACGTGGATGGCTGTTCATCATAGGAATGGGATCCACACAAGGTTCCTCCTGCTTAACAGAAGGTTTTCCTTGCCGCCATGATGAATTCATGTTGGGTGTGGGATACATATGTATGTGTATATACGTATATATGTATATGTGTGTATCCATAAAATGAAGAGTCCGTCCTTAAGACTGCTCTACTGTAAAGTGTCTTGAGATACCATTGGTTATGATTTGGCGCTATACAAATAAAAGATTGATTGATTGATTGAAAGAAGTGGAACAAACTGCAGCAGAGCTGAAGTCAGCATCCAATGTGAACATTTTTAAATAAAAGTTAAAGGCACTTTTTTCTCTACTGAGTATGATTGGGAGAGAGATTTTTGGTCATGTTGTTGATGTAATGTGTTTGTTGATGATTTTAAATGTTTTTACTGACTTTAATGTTCTTACTGATTTTAAGCTGTTGAATGTTTTCTGTTGCACTTTTTGATCATGTAAAGCACATTGAGTTGCCTTGTGTATGAAATGTGCTATAAAAATACATTTGCCTTGCCTAAATTTTATAGTATTTAACAACTTGTTTAAAGCTTTTCTTTTGGACTCTAAATGGTTCACATATTGTTTGTTAAAAAGAAGTTAAAAAAAATACAGATGTTTTCCTTAACAGGATGAATAATCATGATTAATAATCGTGATTAAAATATTGATCCAGATAATTGTGAGGATCATTTTGGCCATAATCGGGCAGCCCTGCTTCTTTTGTCCCATTTTTTAGCCTTTTCCCAAAAATGTGACACTTTTTATTTTTTTAACCATTTTTTTGCCACTTTTCATCCAAATAAGTTACTTTTTGCCCAATAAATAACACTTCTTTACGTATTTCTACATTTTGCCCTTTTTCACTATTGTTTGCCACATTTTGCTGATTTAAGCTACTTATAGCCATTACATACCAACCGTTTTCTCTTTTTTGTACATTTTTTTTGCCACTCTTGACTGCTTTTGGACAATTTTAGTCACTTTTCACTCTTTTCTTGCCACGTCCTTGCCACCTTTGGACCATTTTGTGCCACCTGTTATTCATTTTTTGTCACTTTACACATCGCCGTTAACTCTTTGTTTACCTTCTCGGAACGGCGGCTTCATCAAATAGCTGGCAGTGATTGGCTTAATCTCCATTCAATCAATCTTAACTGGACCAATGCGTGTTCAACAATTAATCCCTCTGTAAAGAGTGAGTGGGATGAATTTCTGTTTTTATGACAGTGCGGGTGATGCATCCCCCACAGGTGAGACGCTTCTGGGTGAGTCTACAGGTTGTATTTTGTGTAGTAATCACTCACAGATGCATTAACTGTCTGTTGCTTCTTCAGTTTCTTTGGGTCAATCTGAGCAACCACCACCTCAGGACAGGAAGCTGCCTCCAACCTGACAGACAGAGACTCAAACAGTCAGAATACTGACAATACAGTGATTTGTATAAAACGAAAACTCTTCTTTATGTTCTTTTCACAAAAGAAAATTAAACAAACAAGCAATGAGAAGAATAAAACCAGACACGTACAAAAACTATTACATTCAAAATAAACAACATTAAATACTCGTCTCCCATCTCAAGCAAAGTCATATTCATGTGTCATTTCCGTCTTCAATACCTCCATTTAGATCCACCATTGGCTTCCGTATGTCCATAAAATATTAATTGTCATTATCAAGGTCTATCTTCATACCACTGAGCAACAGTGGGTACATTTCTGTTTTGCTAAGAATTGAAGTTTAATTACGAGTTTGACACATTTTTTCACCTATCCATTTCCTAACCCACTTGCTCTTTTTTTCAGTGTTGCGGGGTTCTGCTGGTGCCTATCTCCAGCTGTCATTGTTAACTAGGCGAGTGTACACCCTGGACAGGGCGCCAGTCCATCACAGATATTTGGAATTTCAATTTTAGGCCTCCGCAACACAGTCTGCTTTTATAGTTTCATTTCAAACCCAAATCCAGCTTGAAGCAGGGATAATGAATACAAAACCATTAAAATAATAATAAATAAAAGGTCATTTATTTGTGTTTAGTGTTGGTATTGGTAAACTCAAAAAATATAATTAATTAACAGAATAGGTTTATGTTTGGGGGATTTTTCCCCCATGACGTTTTAGAATACCTTTAACTTATTTAAAATACTGCAAAGAGTTTACCTTTACACAATAACAATCAGTGTTGGGGTCAATTATAATTGTAAGGCTCAGACGTCCACAGCAAAGAGATTAATACCAATGTTTTTCATTGATTAGAAAGCTTAACAAGGTAACCCAGAAATGAAAAACAAATTTAAATCATATTTTATAGTGTATTTTACAGCTGATTTAAGACATGAGTCAAACTGATCCATTATCATAAGAGATGCTAACAAAAAGCTAACACAAGAGGAAGGGTGGGCTTATTTAATAAAGGCTCATTGTAATTGACTTTCAGTGTAAAAATAATCATTGTAATTTTGATTGTAATTGGAAAAAATGCCGGTCAGCCTAATTATAATTTAGTTGTAATTGAACATTGATAATTGAAGACATAATTGTAATTCACCCCAACCATAACAATCATAACTGAGTTATGAATGTTAACAAAAAAACTAAAAATTAATATGTGAGAAATCAAAGACAGCAACTCAGCATTATTTCTGCACCACCTTTGAACTTTTAACTCCACCATTAAATATATAATAAATAAACGTGTGTGTGTGTGTGTGTGTGTGTGTGTGTGTGTGTGTGTGTGTGTGTGTGTGTGTGTGTGTGTGTGTGTGTGTGTGTGTGTGTGTGTGTGTGTGTGTGTACACTAACTCACTGCACCAGTCGCAGGTAGTCCTGTGGGTTACTGGGGGCTCCGTTCAGCTCCATGTCTCCGGTAACGGTACCGGGTCCGGTGCCACTGTCCACCGGCAGCAGCCTGGGCATCAGTTCCTCCACGTCTGACTTCATGGTTCTCCTCCTCCTCACACACAAACCGTAATAACAACAAAGCAACGTTTACAACTTGGACTCCATCGTGTTACCGTCGCTCACTGATGACGTCTTTAGTCCGCGCGACAATAGTTGTCATCATTATGTCTTAATTATTTTATTTAATTGATTTTTCCGTACAGCCATTATCCAACGTGCTCGCGTGCTAGTGGTTAGTGGTCATTATCACGTGACTGTTTATTCTGTGTGATTTTGCTCATTTTACAGATTTCATGATGATTTACCAGAGTTAGTAACGGATTATTCACGTTACTGTAATTGTGTTGCTTTTATGGGTGCTTGTACTTTTTTGACTATATTTCTAAATAAGTACATTTACTTGTACTTTTTTGTTTTAAAATGATCAACGGACATTGTTGTGAAACAACAAAACATTAAATAACCAGACAACAGTTTAATGCGTCACATCATAGCCGACCAATCAGATTAAACGTAATGCACGGCACCAAAACAGCGTTGAATAGTGGTTATTTTCTCAGTTTTAGAGTTCATTAATGTATAGCTATATTTAGAGCCTGAGAATTGTTTTCATCTTGAATTGAATTAATGTGTTGTTTTATTTAAAAATAATTGTATTTTACAGATACCTTTGTGAAAAATAAATTAAGTTCAATTGTGCTACAATTGGTCTCTTTCTTTTTAAGTTTCTACGTGAGATGTTTACTGCAATTAACTAAAGGGAACTGTGGCAAGATTTATTACCAAAAATAAACATGGGGGTGCAAGTAACTATTACAATGAGTACTATTTATTTGAGCACTGTACTTGAATATTTTATGTATGACTTACTTGTACTTATACAATTTCAATCAAGTTAACAGTACTTCTACTTGAGTACGGATCAGTATACTGAGCTACAACTTTAACACGTTTTTAGATAGCAAAACATAAGCAACAACAAAGATAATTATTATAATTTTCGTTTATAGTTTGGGGTAAAACGTCATTAGATATTTTCCCCCTGCCTAGATACAATTGTTCTATAGAAGCTTAATTATTCCTTACGCTTCCTAATCTATTTGACAGGTGTTGGGGAAAAAATAATATATTACATATATTCGAGTGTGATTATCTGTGTGCTTGCATGTCAATGCTCCATATGTCGAATTAATGTGTGAGTTTTCCTCCTGTATCGTGATGTCTTTCCCACACTACCTGCCTGCTGGAGTCACCATGTGCTCACAAATCATGATAGTGTTCCTGTTGGTACCAGACTTTTACACACACACACACACACACACACACACACACACACACACACACACACACACACACACACACACACACACACACACTAGTTAAGATAGAAAGGCGCTTTTCTCCTTGCACACACAGACCAGATAACAGAGACTCTTTCTCCTCTTCTCTATCTTTATGTCAAACCCTTTTCTCTCTCCTTTCTGCTTTAGCACTATAAGGATATTGTTGGGTTTTTTTGTGTTAGTATAGGCGACATCCTCTCTGCGCAGCGGGGTCACTATGATCACTCCTTTGATTATTACTTTTTAATCAACTTTTGTTACTTTGATTCACCATTGCTTCCGTCTAGATTCCATCATCACAGAGTGTAAATATTTGCCCCAAAACAAAGAGAACTGAAAATCTGCCCTGAATTGGCGTCAACAAACAGCATCCACCTCCCTCCCAGCGGACGTCCACCGGGGACCGGGACGGAAGGCGGACGCGCCTGGGTTAAAACCATCCTCCCAAAAACCAGTCTTTTATGGTGGAGGGTTCCAGCCCGACCCGTTGGACTGTTCCTGGACGGAGACTGGACCTCAGACCTTCAGTTGCTTCTCAAATCAAATTGGGTAAGGTAAAGCTAATTTAAAATATATATATTTCTGCTCTGCTTTAGACTCTGTGATGGTGATGAAAACCAGGTGATTGCAGTCCACCCGATATGCTTGGTAACCAAATATCGTTCTGAAAAAACATTCTCAGTTTACGATATTAAAATTGTGCTTTCCCTTCCCTGAGGGTGAAAGCTTTTAAGGACACCCTATGTGATGCGCGCTCGGGTTGTGTTAGGTTTGCCTTTATGCACGTCCATGCACTTTTACGCACAGCATATAGTGCCGTTTGATGGTTTTCACGCATAGGCTCTCATGCATTCCTGACAGATCTTTTCACAACATTCTTATACAGTGAGCATTTGTGAGTGTTTTTAGCTGATTTGTTAGCGGTGTGGTTCTTAGTGAACGAACAAACAAGCTGAATTTAAATGTAGGTACTGTCTTTGCTCCTGAATTAAAACAAAAATAAAATAGGTTTCTGAGCGACCGATATAAGCTCCTATGTTAAGTTTAGCCAACTTCATAGTAGTGAAGCTTATCGAGAGGTACGGGAAAGATCCAGAAGTTTTCACTAGCTCCTGGAAACAATATAGGATATTTTTCCGGTAAAGAGCAAACGTCGAAAGCTCCTGTGTCGGTCTTTAGCATAGCCCACGGTCGCGAGCGAGACGTGAGATTCGGATGGCGTTCAGAGACTAACGGCGACTGATCACCGCCCAGGGTTGCCAAGCATGGGGGCTCATCAGAGCTCACTGACCCCGAGAGAAGAGGTGGACTGGCATTCACCACTGGTTGTTCAGATGAAGAAGAAATATGGTGATGATTGCTGCAAACATCTGCCTGTTTGGGCTGAGCGTTTTGGGTTTCCTGCCAAAGGCAGCTTAAACACAGCTTACAAAGTTAAGAGAGCGCCTACAGGACCACAAGCAGAAACTATTAGCAGAAAAAAAGGTTAAAAGTAAATACATTCAGACAATGCTGGAACATGAACAAATCTTACAGCTTTGGTTTAAAGAAAGTGCGCTCAGGGCAGACAAAGAGAAGGGAAAACATGCGGAAAAACACGAGACCACTGCTAAAGATAACAAAGACATAAACGCTACTAAGATGGTCAAAGAGAAAAATACTGATGAGTCATTCAAACATTACAACATATTTAAACCAGAGTCTTACAATCCTGCACACAATCTATTTGCTTCGGCCCATTCCCTACTTCCACCACACACACACCCCGCCATCCATGTCTCTGTACCCGGAAATCGCAGTTCCTCCCGCCTACGTCGCTGCGCCTGGGCGGGGCGGTGATGACGTTGTGGCAGCTCATTCTCGTCCTCTGCCGGCAGAAATAAATAGAACAAATAAACAGTGTAATGTTCATAGCCATCCAGTAGATGAAGCCATTGCTCCACAATACACACACACTAATGCTGCAGCCTGCAGACACACATCTTACCCCACGGTGGAAAAAACACTGCCACCTCCTCCCCTTTCCTCTTCTTCTTCATTTCCAAACCTCATGGTAACCCCTCCTTCAGCCTACATATCAGGGACACATGATGATGACGCAGTGGTGATGCATTTAACTCGTCAGCAGGGCAGAGAAATACCAGGTGTAGCTGGCCCCGCACATTCATACACACAGACAACCCCCACCATGCAGAATGCTCCATGCTTACATGCCTCACTGCCCAATGTGGATGCATCCTCACGTCTTCCCACTAATGCGACAATGGAGAAGAAGAAATCAAAGAAAGAACACCACACAGTGTCAACAGCTGAATTGGAGCAGCAATTCTCTTTCAGAATGCCGATGATTGAATACCCCGGCGTGAAAGACAATGTGCTGGTATATCGCCACATGTTACCCAAAATGTTGGCGGCTGCAAAAGAGGAATTTCCCCCTATCTCCAGTGGGGGCGCACAGTTTGGGGAAGCATTCCTCTCCTTCTGCAGGGTTTGGCGCCCAACGGGAGGAGAGGTCATTCGACTCCTTAAATCTCTGCTGTCCTCCACAGACTATGTACGCATCCAGAATCAGATCGAAGGCCACGACATCGAATACCTGCGACAGACCAAGCTGAGATGGGACGCTCAGGGGGAATGGGAGAAGTTCATCTTGAGCGTGGTCGGCCTCATTGGTGACATATTTACTGTGCATGTGGACATGAGTCAAATCCTGTCCTGCAAACAAAAAAATGGAGAGCTCGTCGAAGACTATGCCCGCCGACTGACTGAGTGCTTTGATGCCTTCAGCGGTACTGCCAAACCACCAAAGGGCTTTGGGGTCAAAAAGATGAAGATGATGGTCAGCAGTTCCACCAAGCTGACTATAACAGACCCATATCTGACCGCCCTTCCCGAGGCCAACCAAGAATGGATGAGTGCTTAATTTGCGGTGCACTGGATCACTGGGCCGTAAACTGTCCCCATAGGGCCCCCAATAATAGACGACGATACCCTAAACGTAACCAGAATAGATGTAATTTTAGATGAGGTGGCAGCCAGGGCCGCCCCCCTCAGGCGGTCTGACTGGCGGACTCAGGTTAAGAGGGAACTGCGAATGTCCAACCGATGGGTACCATGCTTACGCCACCGACTAACCATGCATCGGACACATCCTCCCAAGTACCTGACACACATTTGCCAGATTTGATAGACAAAGTAATACACATTACAAGAAATGCATTACAACACCCGTAACAATTCTTTGTTGATTAATTGTTTAGGTTGTTTCCAGATTATTGTGAGGAAGTGAAGGCTCAGTGGAAACTCCAAATTAAATTGTTAAACCAACATTTTGTTTTGAAGTCTGGGGCCTCCCTTGATGAGCTGACAGCGTGTCGGTTCATGAAGGCAGATGCCTACAGACGGTTACCGGTAACCACCATCATTATTACCATAGTCAAAAATTCTATGATCAAATCTTCCGAACGCTGCCATCTACAGCCCAGTTCTACCTTATTTTTTTTATTTTGCGCCAATGGGTCCACCTCCCGCGAACCTTTGTCCAAGCCGCCACATTGCACTTGGCCAATGGGTGACTCGTGTTTTTCTCATCAATTTGTGATTTCAGACAATTGTCCAGTCAATCTCCTAGGCAGGGACCTGCCCCTAAAGCTCAAAGCAGTTCTAACCTGTACTGAAGCCGGCATTGAGATCTCACAATCTTTAAGTTCAGATCAGATGTTCCTCAGGCTGGCTGATTCTGTAGAATATTCTGCTGGAACACCTTTTGTGTACAATTGGTGGGTGAATATTGATGATGCTTGCAAGCTTAAAGATGCACACAAACATCTCACATTGAAAAAGCCTGAGTACAGTCATTGTACAGTACATGTGTCATACACACCAGACCATTCTTTTGCTGCTGATTTTTTTGATGACTCCTTTTTGGATGGCGCAGTGAATGACTACCTTACTTCTGAATTCCTTTATTTTGACTAAAGAGGTACTTTAGTGTTGGGGATTTGGCTAATGCCTTTTTAAGCATCCCAGTCCACCCCGATTCACAATTTTGGTTTCACCAGACACGGCCATTCTGCAATATGTTGATGACATACTCCAGGCTACGCCGTCCAAAGACCAATGCAAAAATTTTTGCACCAATTTTTGTCCCACTTTGTACTCTTTTTATTTAGTTTAGAATAAAATCATTTTTTATTAATTCACCAACTCTTCAGTCTGGTCTTCTTCACTCACCAACGCAGAGGGTGTCGTTACGAGCCAAAACAAGGTAACCTTCCTTTTTTCCACCGTAACAATTGGCGTCTTCGAACAAGGATCCCTGTCCGGCCGAGCGTGCGGTCCGCGACCCTGTCACGATGGTGACGGACGCGTCATTAGTCCTAAGCCAGTGTTTCATGTGCAGGACACCTCCGTGGAGGCTCGCATCGGACCGTCGCACGGCTGGTATGGGACAAAACGGACCACGGTGAACCTCAAACAATTCGGCTAAAACAAAGGTGAGAAGCTGGTTTTTGTATACAAAGCCTTCCTGCTTATTTTTTCCTGTTCTTTCCTTTCATTTGACACCTCTGCTGTGGTGCGTGATTAGAGGTGACTCCGCTCCAATTAAAGTTGAATAATATTAGGCGTGCCCAAAAGTCCTGACAAGTCCTGCATAAGTGTGTTTATATGGTGTGTTTATATGGTCTCCCAGTTCTTTATTTTTAAGAGCGTACGTTGAGAGGTTCTCCGGCTGATTCAGAAATTTGTCTTAAATTTCTGGAGATTAGCAGCTGTTGAGAGAGTTGTGAGTTTATTAGTGCACGGCCGTGCCATTCCTGCCTGATCAGCAGATAGCAGACTGTCAGTACTACCATGGGCAATAATCTAAGTGTAAACTCTGCTAAGACGGAGGTGGACTGGAGCGCGCCCCTCATAGATCAGATGAAGAAAAAGTATGGTGAAAGCTGCTGTGATAAGCTGCAGGTTTGGGTGGAATGTTTTGGCTTTCCCGCTCGCGGAAGCCTGAGTGAGCGTCAGCTCGGGCAGCTGCGGGACACTCTGTCTGAACACAAACAGCAGCTTTTATGCAAAACAAAGGTTAAGAGCAATTATGTGAAGGAAATGATGGCCCGTGAACGCTGAGACAGTTGATGATCTTCTGGATGAGTATAATAGAAAAGTCTGTAATGTCATAGATGTGGTGGCTCCAATCAAAACTAAGAGAAAACCAAACACACAGAAAACACCTTGGAGGAGGACTGAGATAATGCAGAATTTGAAATCTGACTGTAGAAGAGCTGAGCGTAAATGGAGATCAAAAAAACTCCAAATTCATCTAGAACTGTACAAAATAAGTCTGCGAAAATTCAATGATGGCTTGTTCAAAGCAAGGCAGCAATACTTTTCTGAAATTATTGCCAAAAATGTCAACAACTCTCGCACGTTGTTTTCTGTAATTGAAAAGCTCACAACCCCCCCAGATCAGATAGCCCCTGAATTACTGTCAGCTGGAAAATGCAATGAATTTGCTGTATATTTCAATGAAAAAATACAATCAATAAGGTCAAACATCAGAACAAACCAGCAAAATCACAAAAAGCTTGAACAGCTTCAACCACTGAGGGATGAGTCAATTACAATGTTAGAGTTTATTACAGTGAACCCAAAAACAATAGACTGTTCAGCAGCTGAATCCATCAACGTGTTGCCTTGACACAATACCCTCAAACTTCTTTAAAACTGTTGTAAAGTCAATTGTCACTGATTTGTGTCAGATAATTAACTGCTCATTCCAATCAGGCACCGTACCAAAATCCCTGAAAGTAGCTGCTGTGAAACCTCTGTTAAAAAAGAAAACACTGGATGCCTCTATACTGGCTAACTATAGACCAATCAGCAACCTTCCATTCATGGCCAAGATCATTGAGAAGGCGGTCTTCAACCAACTGAGTCAATTCTTAACATTCAACAAAATATTTGATAAATTTCAGTCAGGTTTTCGTTCTCATCACAGCACTGAAACTGCTCTGATCAAAGTAATCAATGACATAAGGTTGAACACTGATTCAGGAAAAGTATCTGTTCTCATTCTGTTGGATCTAAGTGCTGCATTTGATACTGTAGATCATACAATTTTGTTGCACAGATTGCAAACATGGGTTGGACTAAATGGAAAAGTAATGCAATGGTTTAAGTCATACTTGGAGGAGCGAAGCTATTTTGTAAGCATTGGAAACTTTGAATCTGACTGATTACCAATGTCCTGTGGCGTTCCTCAGGGATCTGTTCTTGGACCTCTTCTGTTTAGCCTTTATATGCTTCCTTTAGGACAAATTTTACAGAACTGTAAGGTTGATTATCAGAGCTACGCAGATGACACACAACTATATGTATCACTGAACCCAGATGACTATGGTCCCATTGAGGTGTTGTGTGACTGTTTAGAAAAAGTAAACTGCTGGATGAGTGAAAACTTCCTTCAACTAAACCATGACAAGACGGAGGTGATTGTCTTTGGTAACAAGGAAAAGAGGACTGCTGTCAGCAATTATCTTGAGTCTCGTTCTTTAAAAGCTAAAGACCAAGTCAAAAACCTTGGTGTTCTGATTGACTCAGATCTTACATTCAGCAGTCAGATCAAATCTATCACAAAAACAGCCTTCTACCACCTAAAGAACATCTCCAGAGTGAAAGGTTTAATGGCTCAGAAAGATCAGGAGAAACTGGTCCATGCTTTTATCTCCAGTAGACTGGACTATTGTAATGGTCTTCTGACAGGAATCCCCCAAAAGAGCATCAAACAGCTACAGCTGGTTCAGAACGCTGCAGCTCTGGTCTTAACCAGAACAAAGAGGTCAGAGCACATTACTCCAGTTTTAAAGTCTTTACACTGGCTCCCAGTCAGCCTCAGAATAGACTTTAAAGTTCTGCTGCTGGTGTATAAATCTGTGAATGGGTTTGGTCCAGATTACATCAGTGAGATGTTAGTCAGGTATGAACCCAGCAGGTCTATCAGATCTATGGACACAGGTCAGATAGTGGAGCCCAGAGCTCACAGTAAACATGGTGATGCTGCTTTTAGTTGTTATGCTGCAAAGAAGTGGAACAAACTGCCAGCAGAGCTGAAGTCAGCATCCAATGTGAACATTTTTTTTTTTTTTTTTTTTTTTTTTAAAGGATTTTTTTGGCTCTAGTGGCCTTTATATGACAGTTGCTTGGCGGGGGGGGGGGGGGGGGGGGGGGGGGGTCAGGGAGAGCGGGGAATGGCATGCAGGGGGGGGTCCCAGGCTGGGAATCGAGCCTGGACCCGCTGCAGGTGAGGAGCTATGGCCTCTGTGCATGGGGCGGGCGCTCTGCCCACTGAGCTAAACACCGCCCCCCCAATGTGAACATTTTTAAATCAAAGTTAAAGGCACTTTTTTTCTCTACTGCATATGATTGAGAGAGAGATTTTTTGTCATGTTGTTGATGTAATGACGATTTTACTGATGATTTTAATTGATTTTACTGATGATTTTAAATTTTCTTATTGATTTTAAACAATTGAATGTTTTATCATGTAAAGCACATTGAGTTGCCTTGAGTATGAAATGCGCTATACAAATAAATTTGCCTTGCCTTGCCTTGCCTTTACACACCCGGCAGAAAGAAGGGCAGCTAAAGATAAAAAAGAAGCTGTTATAGTGACAAAGCAGGAGAAAAATAACACTGATACATTTCTGCACACAAGCAAAAATCCTTTCCTTTCTCCTCAGAACACACACACTCAAACCACACCTCCTGCTCCACTGTATCCGGACGTCACGGCTCCACCCTCCACCGCCCCCCGCCTGCCCCTACCATTTCTACCTCGGCTTTCTGCCGCCCTCTGGTGGCAGAATTGGGTAACACAAGTGAAAAATTTAAAATTCCAAATTCACAGTGTAATGCTAGTGGTCATCCGGCAGAGGGAGCCAGTGCTCCACCATACATTTACCCACAGGCTACAGCTGCAATCCCCAGCCAAACTATGACACACAATGGAGCCACAGAGACTTCATCTTCTGCTTTTCCTCCAATTTCATACACTTTGCCAACTCTTCAAATTAACCCACCATCCTACAAGCCTACCTGATGATGATGCTGGCGCAGCACATTTGGCACGTCGGGCCCCACAAGTATGTCCACATGATCAACCTCCACAAGAGCCTCATTCTTCAACCACTTCTTCAACGCAATGTACGCCCACCATCAACTCCGATTGCAACTGTGGACCGCTGACACGATCACGGAAGCTGGCGGACTCCACCTCTGATTTGGACTCGCCAATCCAGAACTTCCACCTTCCAATGATCGAATATCCAGGTGCAACGGACAATGTTTTGGTTTACAGACACATGATGCCTGAAATGCTTACGGTAGCAAAGGATGAGTTTCAACCCATCTCAAATGGGGGAAAGCCATTTGAGGACGTTCTCATCGTATTCTGTAAAGTTTGGCGACCAACTGGGTCGGAAATAAGCAGACTCCTCAAAACCCTGCTGACGTAAACTGAATGATGGAATGCGTCAGACGGTTCTGGACTGGAAGCCCAATGGAGAGTGGGAAAAACACGTCCAAGCCACCGCCTCACTCCTCACTCAGACTTTCAGCGTCCACGTCGACATGAGCCAAATTCAGGCCTGCACGCAGTTCCCTACTGAGCGCGTTGACGACTACAGCCGCAGGCTGACAGCCAGTGTCAACACCTTCAGCGGCCACGTCAAGGCGCCACAAGGCTACAACGCAGCCGACAAATCATCCTACGAGGCTCTAGCTAAAAGCTTTTTCGTATCTGTGCTCCGCCCCTCTCTCCGCTCCACAGTTGAAACAACATTGATTGGTGGATGGCAAAAGAACTGTTGGACTGAGATCCTCAAATACGCCATACATGCTGAAGACCTTGAAAACAAAGCGAAACAAGGCAATGATGGACTGATGCTGGCAAATGCCTTTCCTGCCCTCACACTGTTCCGACAGCACCAAGACCACACTCAACGATATGATGACGATATGATTCGTCACTCCCAAAAAGGGAGTGACGAATGCTACATCTGCGGCTCACTGGATCACTGGTCAAACAGAGGTCCCCAAAGAGAACACCGGAGACCAAACAGACCCCCGATCAAACACCACTACAAAAAAACGATTTCCTGCCAAGCGGAGAGGTGAAGGTCGTTCTCCCACGGAGAACGACCAGCAGGTAGACTGACTGGCGGACGCGGGTTTGGGAGAAGCCGTGAGCGTCCAACCGAAGGATACAACGCTTACTCCTCCGACTAACAATGCACCGGACACATCATCCATTTCAGCCCCAGACACACATTCTATAGAACTGATTAACACAAAGACACACGCGTTGCAACACCCGGATTTTCACACTGAGGATCAGTTATTTAGGCTTTTTCCAGACCTAGCTGAAGAGGTGCAAGCTCAAAGAGCCCTCCAAAGAGATTTGCTCCATGAACGGTTGTTTTTTGACTCTGAGGCCTCCCTTGATGGGCCGACATTGTGTCTGAAGGCCGACGCCTACGAAAGGTTACCGGTAACCACAATCATTGTTAACGGTACTCCGCTTCAGTTTTTGGTTGACACTGGCGCTACAAACTCGGTGATTAAATTTTCCGAACGCTGCCGTCTACAGCTCATCCCATCTTTCGTTTATTCGATTTGTGCTAATGGTACTACTTCTCGCGAACCCGTATCCACACCTGCTTATTGTATTTGGCCAGCAGGAAACACACATTTTTCCCATCAATTTGTGGTTTCAAATGACTGCCCAGTAAACCTACTGGGTAGAGACCTGCTTCTTAAACTTAAGGCAGTTCTCACCTGCACTGATGCCAGCATCGAGATCTCACGACCTTTAACCTCAGCCCAAATGTTCCTCAGACTCTCAGACTCTGTAAAAGAGTCTGCTGGCACACTTTTTGTTTACAACTGGTGGGTTAGTTTTGATGATGCTTGCAAGCTTAAAGTTTGGGCCGCACAACATGTGCCTAAGCACCTCACATTTAAGAAACCTGAGTACAGCCACTGCACAGTACACGTCTCACATCACCCAGACCACCCCTTTGCTGATGACTTTTACGGGGACACCTGTATAAACGACACCTTGACCACCGACTTTCTCTACTTTGACCGACAACACGCTGCTATTGCTGTACAGCTGACTGAAGACCAACTACCTCTGTTTGACTTACACGACTCTTTTCCTCACATCACGGTGGCAAAGTCTCCTAACCTTCAGTGGAAGGACTTGGGACCTTTTGTCCTGCGCTGTCATCTAACCACTGACTGGCAACAAACTCCAACCCCTTTGTCGTGGTATTCACCAGCCGTGAATGCCTATCGGGTTAAGGTTCCACCACTGACCATCGACTACATCCGTTCGGTTTTTGCCATCAGCCTGTCCATGGGCTATAGACTGGCCTCGCTGTCTGCACCGCAGCCAGGGGACATCTCACCCCTGCTGTTTTCAGTGCCATCTGGCCTTTGGGCCAAGCACAAGTATGACGTTGGCCTCATCAGAGACTGTGCTCCTGTGGTGATCACACCTAAGTCCTCCTACAGGCCCCACAGGAAGCGTACCCCCTTCGACGTGATGCCTTAGATGGTATTCAACCGGTCTTTGACTCTCTCTTAAAAGAGAAGGTGATTGTGCCATGCGCCGACTCACCTGTTCTGACTCCCATTTTTCCAGTGATGAAGATTCGCCCGGAAGGCCAACCAACCGAGTGGAGGTTTGTGCAGGACCTACAGGCTGTTAACTCAGCCATCATCCCTCCTGCTCCCCTGGTCCCAAACCCCCACACTATTCTCTCACTGATTCCATCATCAGCGAAGTACCTCTCGGTTGTGGACTTGGCCAACGCATTCTTCAGTATCCCAGTACACCCGGACTCACAGTTCTGGTTTGCTTTCATGTTCAAAGGACACCAGTACACGTGGACCAGGCTGCCACAAGGTCTCACGTGTAGCCCTCACATTTACTGTTCTGCCCTTGAGCAGAGCCTCTGTTCCCTTGTCAACTCACAGGGATCTTCCCTACTTCAGTATGTCGATGACATACTCCTTGCAGCTCCCTCCAAGGAACAGTGTGAACATGACACTATATCTCTGCTGCATCACCTTCATGAACAGGGCCACAAGGCTTCACTTTCCAAACTTCAGTTTGTCCGAGAGGTCGTCCAATTCATTGGTCACTCCATTTCACGTGAAGGGAAAACCTTGTCCAGAAAACGAGTGGCTTCCATCGTCGCTCTCCCAAGACCTTTGACCAAAAAGCAAATGTTGTCCTTTTTGGGCATGTACTCGTCCTGCAGAAACTTCATCCTGGACTTTTCAGGCTACGAATGTCATTTGAGGGCAGTGGTGAAAAACTCACCCCCTAAGGCCCTGGTCTGGACCCCTGAAGCCCTCCGTGCTTTTGAGGGCTTAAAAACGGTTCTCCAGACATCCCCTACGCTGGGCATCCCTGATCTCCAACGCCCTTTCACACTGTTTGTGGATGAAAAGGGTGGTTGCATGACCTCCGTCCTGTGCCAGCTGCACGGGGACAAGCTGAAACCTTGTGGCTACTTCTCAAAGAAACTTGACCCGATTGCAAGAGCCTTTCCACCTTGTCTGTGCTCAGACGCGGCTTGTGAGGCTGCTGTATCCTTGGTTTGTGAAATCAATGGCTATGCTCCCCTGCATCTCCATGTGCCTCACTGTGTCACGTCCATTCTGAGGGACATGCAGACCTCACATGTCTCAGCGGCCCGCTGGCTCAAGTACAACACCACCCTCTTGGGTCTTCCTGATGTGCATGTCCGCCATTGTTCTACTCTGAACCCTGCTACTCTCCGACCTCTCCCTGAGGATGGAGAGCCTCACTCTTGCATTGCTGTTCTCTCTCAGGTCCTGGTTCCTCGCCCTGACCTCTCCTCTGTCCCTCTCACTAACTCTGACTTCATTTTCTACGTGGATGGCTCTGCATCCCGAGACCCCGACACCGGGACTAACAAGGTGGGCTTTGCTGTTGTTTCTGACTCAGCCACTGTTTCCTCTTCCTCGCTCCCTTCTCACTACTTCGCCCAGGCCACCGAACTCTGTGCCCTCACCGAGGCGTGCCGCCTGGCCTCTGGTAGGTCCGCTACAATCTACACTGACTCTCGCTACGCTTTTGGGGTTGTGCATGACTTTGGGGCGCTCTGGAAACAGCATGAGTTTCTTAAATCTGATGGCTCTCCTATCCTTCACTCCACCCTTGTGTCTGCTCTTCTTGATGCTATTCAGCTACCTTCCTCTGTTGCTGTTTGCAAATGTGCAGCTCACTCCTCTGCTACTGACAACATCTCTCGTGGTAATGCACGCGCTGATGCGGCGGCCAAATCTGCGGCCCGCACATGTGTTCCTCCCTCTTCTTCCTTCCTCTCCACTCTTCAACCGTACGCCTTTCTGTCCGAACTCTCCGCCTTTGTCACTCCAGCCGACCGCCGCAAATGGCAGGCCTCAGACTGTCACCAGGTGAGTGGGGTTTGGTATGGCCCCGATTCAAAACCTTGCCTACCGACTGCTCTTTTCCCTGTTTATGCTGACACACGGTCAAGCCCATGTGTGAAAGGGTGGTATGATATCAGCTGTTCAGACAGTGTGGTACACAAAGGGATTTTCTTCCTTTGCAACCGAGTTTTGTCAGAAATGTATGATCTGTGCTAAAAACAACTAAGGCAGAAAGAAACAATTGACTAGCCAGACAGCCCATCCTCAGCCATCCATGCCTTTTCATCACCTGCAGATGGATTTTGTTGAGCTAACACCATGTGAGGGAAAGAAGCACTGTTTGGTCATCATAGACATGTTCTCTAAATGGGTAGAGGCCTTTCCAACCAAACACCAGACAGCCACAGCAGTAGCCAAAGCACTGCTAATGGACATCATTCCTAGGTGGGGCATTCCATACAAAATCTCTTCTGATAACGGCACACATTTTGTCAGCCAGGTGATAACAGAGTTAGGATTAAGATTAGACATGGATCTTAGAAAACACTGCAGCTATCACCCTGAATCCACTGGGGCCGTAGAAAGAGCTAACGGTACTCTGAAAAACAGGTTGAACAAGTGCATGGATCAGACAGGGCTGAACTGGATCAAAGCTTTACCGCTTGTCCTCCTTCAGATGAGACAACAGGTTCATCCAAAGTCTAAACTTTCACCCTTTGAAATCCTTTTTGGGTGGCCACCCAATGTGGGTCTATACCCCTCTGTTTCATCCTGGGCTGAGACAGCTCTCCAGGACGACAGTTTGATAAAATACTGTGCACAACTCTCCACGATTCTTACTCTCAACAGGTCCAGAGTACAAGCGGCCCTCCCACTGACTACCACCGAGAACCTCCATGACATTCTTCCACGTGACTTTGTGATCGTGCACAACGCGAGACGGAAAAGGTGGACCGACCGAAGGTGGATCGGCCCTTTTCAGGTTCAACTGACGACACACACGGCTGTGAAGGTCGCAGAGCGAGCCACGTGCATTCACGCATCACACTGCAGGAAGGTGCCAACACCAGCTGACCCTGATCCTGAGGCGACTGGTCCAACAGAGGAAGTACCAACATCACCACTGATCGAGGAACCGCAGTAAGGAGCGTTTCCTCTCTTCTGGATCGGGAGCTGTGCTTTGATGAGCTTTTGTTTGCTTTGAAAGTTGCAAACGAAAGAAAAAAGGAAAAGACCTCGGGGGGTCACCGGCTGACCTTTCTTACGAGGCATATGGTCTGAGTGCAAAGGAGCGTTTCCTCTCTTCTGGATCGGGAGCAGTGCTTTGATGAGCATTTGTTTGCTTTGAAAGTTGCAAATGAAAGGAAAAAGACCTCGGGGGTCATGGGCTGACCTTTCTTACGAGGCATACGATCTGTTGAAGCCTTTGAAATCCAACCTTGAGGACATCGTGGGAGAAAAGAGGTCACAAGCCTTTCTCGCTGTGATTGAAGAGGTCACAAGCCCTTCTGTTTATGCCCCAGGAGCAGGCTGAAATCATGCCACCATTCTGTCGTTTCATGTCACTCGTGTTCTGGCCATCGATTCGGTCCTGTCCGCAATTCCAGTACTCTTCTGGCTCCTGGCCTCCAAGGGGGCAATCGAGGACACTGGACTTGAACCAATGAATGCAAGTGTTGTTCCTAATGTGAATTTTTCCTTTTACAGGGTTACTAATGCTAGCAGAAATAAACGTTGGATAAACGACATCGTCCTGCACGACACTTTAGCTGCGACCAATGTTACTCACCTGGTACCGATACACGCACTATCAAGCTAAAAGTAGCGGCCTATCCAACTGTTATGTTTGTTCTTACATGCCTGTGTCATCAACACATCCCCGCTTGACCGCAATACCAATGGACGCTTCCAACTCCTTTTGTTATTTGTCTTACTCTAACTTCGGCATGGGGGACCCCGACCGTTGTTCTAAACAGCCAGTAAAAAAACTGGCTACACTACGCGATGACACGTCTTCCACTATGTACGTAGATTACACGCGATCCACACTTTTTCCCTTCTGTTTCGCCAGAAACGGAACTCGCAAACTAGGCCAGATTCCCGGTCACAATTGCAATTATACCCTGGGTCCTGAATGCGACACTGCACATAATTCGCACACATGTGCCCACGTTCATCCACCCGGGACTAATGGCACGTTCAATTTAGCAAAACAGGTTTTGGATATGCGGTTACAGACTGTATACACACCTTCCCCCCAACTGGGATGGTGTGTGTGCACCCGTGCATGTAACTGATCACACATACGTAGTCTCAACTATTCCCCTTTCGTCACGACGTAAACGCGAATCTCACACTCCTTTGGGTTTCGATCCACACGACGCGATCTGGGGCACGGACGTTCCCCCCGAACATAAACTGTGGACGACAGGCCAGAAAGTTACTTATTCGCTGTTTCCCTGGGCTGGTGTGGGCAAAACACTGCTGCGCGTCGAAACCTTAGACTACAGGTTTAAGTCCTTCGTTAACGCGTCATTTTTGGCCCTTACTGGCCTCTCGGGGGAGATCACGAATATACGCTTAATGGTCCTAGACCTACAGACCGTGGCCAAAGGAGGCGTTTGCGCAATGGTAGGTGCATCTTGTTGCAGTTTTATCCCGGACAACACCGCCGACGATCAGATTATAGCAGAGGCAGTCAAAAACATTTCCTGGCTACGCGATGCCATGAACAAAGATAGCTTGGGTGGGCCGGATTGGCTTTCCACTCTGCTTGCTGGCTGGCGCCCTCTCTTGTTTAAGATCGCTGTTACACTGGTGTCAGTTCTTCTTCTCTGTTGCGGCATCCCAATCTTGCGTCGTATGGTAGAGGGTTTAGTGCAGAGCGCTTTCCCAAGCCGACACATCCGCATAACCGTGCCAGAGATGGAGATCCAGCCTGAAGTGTTTATAATGCGTGTTTTTGCTGATTCTGATGATGACTCTGCTCAGTGATGCCACCTACACATGTTGTTTTATTTGTTGTGCTATGCTATGCTGACTGACCTTGTTTTTACCATGCGTGTGTTTTTTGCTATTAGTGATATATATTCCATATTCATTGCCGTGATTGCCAATGATTTTAGTTGCTAAGGATATTTGATTTTATTGTGCAAATGGCCTTGTCTCACATAATATTCATTATGTGTTTATGGGGTTCTTTGCCTTTTCCTCCTTTTTCCTTGCTCCAACTTTGGGGATGCCTATGTCCCCTGAAAAAAATAATGCTTATATCTATAGTGTTATGACGGTGTCAATATCGTTTGTCCTATGGACCATGAGATGTTGAGCCATAATTACACAAATTTTTATTAAGTTTTATGTGTTTTGGGCTGTGCTTTGCTAAGGTTAAACAATTTACTAACTAATTTTGCTTTTTTGTGTTGGACTTTGTCCAAAAAGGGTGGATTGTTATGGCAAAAATTATTAGTTATGCTTAATAATATATTTACTCATATATTTACTCATATACCTTAATCCTAAGAAGCCTTAGGTTGTAACTTTCCATTGTGTGATTCTCATGTCTTCAACTTTGCTTCTAGCTCTGGGTCAGGCAACCTTTTCCAAAGCACATGAAATCTTCCCAAAACATACGAAATCTCCCAAGGCCAGACACATAGGCACCCTCTGTGCACTCACTCACATGCCTACACACACTCACATAGTCACACATACACACCCCATACACATCCATTCATACACACAAACACATAAACGCACACACCTCCAGCACCCATGACAATCAGCAGATACCAGAGAACTGGTTGTTTGACCTAAGAAGAAAATGTCTTTTTCACTCTCTTCCCTCACCTCCTCCTCTCTGTCCTCTTTATCTCCCGGGGGAAGGAGGGAGGGGGACTGAGGGGGAATGTACGTGATGAGTTAGAATTGTGTCTCACTCTGTCCTTCGATCGCCTGGCCGGGCGGTCACCAATTTTTGTCCCACTTTGTTCTCTTTTTATTTAGTTTAGAATAAAATATTTTTTTATTAATTCACCAACTCTTCAGTCTGGTCTTCTTCACTCACCAACGCAGAGGGTGTCGTTACGAGCCAAAACGAGGTAACCTTCCTTTTTTCCACCGCAACATGAGGAATTGTGGTGGCAAAATTAATAAACCATATTTACTCATATATCTTACCCATTGAATGTATGCTTAAACTTAAGATGTGAATTTCTATCTCCTCTCTTTTTCTCTCTTTCCTGGGAAAGTCAGAGGCTCCCATCAGCTGCTAACTCAATGTTAGTCATGCACCCACACATGATACACACACACACATCACATCACATATACACACACACCTACGTGCATCTAACGCATGTGACTATCATATGTGATAGGGATGGCGCGGAAACTCATGGGACAATCTGACCTCCTTCCTTCTCTCTTCTCCGGGGTGGAGTTTTTTGTCTGTAAAGAATTGTGTGTGGAAAACTTTCTAGTCAATTCTGCATCTCCGTCGGGCCGGACAGGACCTCCTATGACCAAAATAAATATTTTTTTTATTACTTCATGATCTTTTGAGTTTGGTTCTCATCATTCATCAACACAGAGCTTCCATCACAAGTTAATGACAAGGTAACCATAAAATTGGCCCTGACACGATCCTAATCTGCACGATACTTTATTGGCTACAAAT
The DNA here is from genome assembly GCF_900634775.1 of Gouania willdenowi. Lineage (NCBI taxonomy): Eukaryota > Metazoa > Chordata > Actinopteri > Blenniiformes > Gobiesocidae > Gouania > Gouania willdenowi. The sequence goes on along the minus strand of NW_021145219.1, from coordinate 505,727 downwards.
GTGACCCACCCGTTTCACACGAACACCTAGTATAGATATGCAAATTATCAAGCAAAAAGTAGAGGTCGCTCCAACTGTTACGTATGCTCTTACATGCCTGTGTCATCGACACATCTACGCCTGACAGCTACCATGACCGCGCCTGATTTGCTATGTTATCTGGCTTATTCCATCCTCGGAGGGGGGGGACCCCAAACATCGGTAAATGGGATGATTCATCAGTCACTATGTACGTAGAATACACGCCGTCCACCATTTTCCTTTACTGCTTCACTAGGAACGGGACACGTAAATTGGGTGAAATCCCTCAGCACAATTGCAATCTAGAATGCTCGATTCGGCACTGAGTAAACACATGCATCCACGCTCAGATACCCGGGAATAATGTAACATTTAATTTAGAAAATGGGTTCTGGTTATGTGGCTATAAACTATACACACATCTTCCTCCAAATTGGGATGGGGTATGCGCTTACGTGCATGTAACTGATCACACTTACATAGTCTCGGCCGTCCCTCTTTCGTTTCGACACTCCTCTGGGTTTTCACCCAGGGGAGTGTTTTTTTTTTAAAGGGTTTTGCTTATTTCTACATTTTCCTTGCTCTATCTTTAGAGATGTTTGTGTCTCGCAAAACAGAATATATCCATAGTGTGACAATAACAATGCTATTGTTTAATCCTGTTGGACAGCAATGGTTGAGCTAAAGTTACACTAATTGCTAAGGTTAATTTGCTTTTTGATATGGTCATATTATGACTAAAGGGGGATTTGTTGGGGCAAAATTAATATATCATATATTTGAGTGTGATTATCTGTGTGCTTGCATGTCAATGCTCCATACATGCCGTATTCATGTGTGAGTTTTCCTCCTGTGCTATCCTGTGATGTCTTTCTGACACTCCCTGCCTGCTTGAGTCACATAGCAAGGGTCACAGTGTGCTCACAAATACTGTTCCAGTTGGTATCGGACTCCAAGGTTGTACACACACATAGACAAAATAGTTAGGATAGAAAGGCACTTTTCTCCTTGCACACACAGACCAGATAACGAAGACTCTTTTTCCTTCGCTCCTCTTCATCCTCCTCATCATCCTCTTCCTCTCTCTCTCTCTGTCCCCACCATTTTTCTCTTTTTTTATTATTATTTTCTCTCCCATTTCTGCTTTAGCACTGTAAGGATATTGTTGGGGTTTTTTTTTTTGTATTAGCATAGGCATCCTCTCTGCGCAGAGGGGTCATTATGATCACTCTTTTTATTATGACTTATTAATGAACCTTTGTTACTTTGATTCACCACTGCTTCCATCTGGATTCCATCATCACAGAGTGTAAATATTTGGTCTAAAACAAGGAGAACTGAAAATCTGCTGTGACAGGATTTGAACAAGTTTTTTGGTAGCGTGAACATTTTCTACAGCCCATTTGATATCATTCCAACTTTATTCCTCACAAAATTTTAAAAATGGTAAATGCACTTAATTTATATTGCGTTTCATGACCACAAAGGTAATCCCAAAACACTTTACAATATCAGCTCATTCACACATTCACACTCACATTCACACACCAATGGGACTGAGCTGCTATGTAAGGCTAGATGTCTTACCTCTTATTGGAGATGATATTCACTTGTTTGTTTTGATATGTAGTTACAGAACTCTCTCCAGGGGTGTATTCCATAAAGGAGGGTGAACAAACTCTGAGTCTATCCATAAATTCTGGGTATCTGATTCCATTACAGCTGGTATAAAGTGGGTCAATCAACCCTGACTATGTAAACCTTGGATTACTTATGTGCACGCACGCGATAAAAAGCCATCATCAATGGATCAGAGATTACACGAACTACCATGACAACCAAACGGAAGAGAGTGATTTATTCACCCTGATGGGTGAAATAAGCCAGCGTTTGAGGAATATGAGCCTGTTCTAAAGGTACGTTCACACTGAACGCACCTTCAGTGACTATAGTGGCTTAAATCGCCCATGATTAGTCACGCTTGTTGGTCGCTTCATCACTTTGTCGCTTCAGTGACGTGACGAGCGGGGAATAATATGAATAAATGTGGCAGCAGCATAGGATGGTTACATAGAGAACCCTCCCGTTACACTGACTGCCGCTTGACAATGCATCATTTATCTTGATTTTTAATGTAAAATTGTCGCCAGAGTCATCTCAACGTCCAAAAAAATGCCATAAAAAAAAGACCCCCGACACAATACTTCCCAAAGCAGTGAATTAACTAACTTCACCACTATAACTTCAAATGACAATCGAGCCTTAAAAGTGGAAGGTACATTAAAGTGTTCAGAAACGGTGTTCAGGTGGGCGGAGCCAGGTAGAAACCCAGGGTTTCTTTGATAAAACCTGCCAGGGAGCAGGTTTAGTTCACAGACAATGTTGCAATGGTAACAGACTCAGAGAAGAACATACCTTTCATTCAGGAATGGAATACTCAGAGTTTGCCTCATTTGAGCCTGAACATGAGGCACCACGTGCTGACGTGGTGACGTATCGTGGTGACGTATCGATCATTTCCTGTTTACGCTCTACCGCTGCTTGCAGCGCTCTACTACTGTGTTCTGCTAACGCTAATCAAACTTGTTGTCATTGATATTTTAGCCTTGAAAACACTTGTTTTACCGTACAGTTAAACGTACGAAGGTTAAGTAAAAAGCAATCTCGCCTCTTATAGGCAGTACAATCTCCTTTAAACTTCCTTTTGTCCTTAGCTTAGCTTAGCTCAAATTTAGCACCTATGGCTTCTCTCTCCTCCCCTCCGCTCTCCTGCCCGGTGTGTCAGATGTTTAGTTACTCCTCGTCCTCCTTTAGGGACAATGGTAGTTGCATAAAGTGTCGCGTACTGTTAGATATGGAGGCGAGGATCAACAATCTGGAGAAGCGGTTCCGCACCCCTGATACCAAAACCGAAGCTAGCAAGCAGGACCTAGCCGGTGCGGACCGTGCTAGCTCTAGCTTAGCCTCCCCCCCGGCCAGCAATGAGTGGGTTACTGTCCGTGGTAAGCATAGTCGAAGGTCAAAAAGCCGCTCGGGACACCACCATGTTCACGTCTCAAACAGGTTCTCCCCCCTCTGTGAGGACAACACACTCACCGGGGAACAAACTCTGATAATTGGCGACTCAATAGTGAGAAACGTGAAGCTAGCGAAGTCAGCAGGCATTGTGAGGTGCATCCCAGGGGCCAGAGCGGGCGACATAGAATCAAATCTAAAGTTGCTGGCAAAGAGTAATCGTAAGTTTGATAGGATAGTCCTCCATGTCGGCACTAATGACTCCCGACGTCGCCAGTCGGAAGCAACCAAAGTGAACATTGAATCAGTTTGTGCTTATGCTAAAACAATGTCGGACTCCGTAATTTTCTCTGGTCCTTTACCAAATCTGACCAGTGATGACATGTATAGCCGCATGTCATCATTTAACCGCTGGCTATCGAGGTGGTGTCCAGAAAACGAGGTGGGCTTCATTGATAATTGGAGATCCTTCTGGGGAAAACCGAACCTGATAGGAAGAGATGGAATCCATCCTACTTTGGAGGGAGCATCTCTACTATCAGAAAACATGGCACATTTATGACATCTCATGAATGAGACCATGTTACAGAGGGGGAGTCCTCCACGCCCCTCTGCGCTTGCCTTAGGACAGTTTCCCTCCCATTGCTATCAGGATAGCTGTGTTCATCGCCATGACAACTGTTGTGATGGTGATGAATATTATTTTATGGAGACGGTGTCAGTCCCCCGACCCATATTTCACAATGATTTTAACATAAAATCAAATAAAAGAGCTATCAATTATAAAAATCTGAAAAAAATTAAAATCTCAAATCTAGAAACACCAAAACATAAAACCATTAGATGTGCTCTATTAAATATTAGATCACTGAGATCCAAATCTCTACTAGTAAATGACCTTATCTCAGAAAATAACTTTGATTTATTCTGTTTAACTGAAACATGGCTGTATCAAGATGAATAAGTTAGTTTAAATGAAGCCACTCCTCCCAGTCATTTAAATACTCATATGCCACGAGACATAGGCCGTGGAGGCGGTGTAGCAGCTATTTATCATTCCTCTCTCCTAATCTATCCTAAACCAAAGGCCAGTTACACTTCCTTTGAAAGCCTGGTTCTAAATTTATCTCATACCGAATCAAAAACCTGCCAGCCAGTCTTATTTGCGATAATTTACCGTCCTCCAGGCCCTTATTCTGAATTTCCATCAGAATTCTCTGAGTTTATATCAAACTTAGTCCTCAGTTCTGATAAAATACTGATAGTAGGAGATTTTAATATCCATGTGGACAAAGATAGTGATAGCCTGAGCTCAGCCTTTATGTCCCTAATAAACTCAGTTGGCTTTTTTCAAACTATTAATGAAGCTACTCATCGTTTAAATCATACTCTTGATCTTGTTCTAACATATGGCCTTGATATTAATGAACTAAAAGTCTACCCTGAAAATCCTCTGCTATCAGATCACTTTTTAATATCTTTTAACATTATCCTAGAGGATCTCGCACTGTGCAATAAAATAGTTACAAGTAGAAATCTATCCAACAGTGCTGTGGCTAAATTTAAAGAGGCCATTCCTGCTGCCTTAAACTCAGTGCACCATCCAATAAATAACTATGACATTAATTATAACCCCTCTCAACTGGATCTGCTTGTCGATAGCTCTGCTAGTCTACTAAAATCCACCTTGGACTCAATTGCCCCATTGAGGGAAAAAACTATTAAACGTCAGAGGAAAGCTCCGTGGTTTAGCTCTGAAACTCACACACTCAAACAAACAACCCGTAAATTAGAGAGAATGTGGCGCTCCAATAACACAGAGGAGTCACGAATACTCTGGCAAGAAAGTCATAGTAAATACATGACAGCCTTACGACATAGTCGATCTACATACTACTCCTCACTAATTGAAGAAAATAAAAATAATCCGAGGTACCTTTTCAGCACTGTAGCCAGGCTAACACAAAGTCAGAGCTCTATTGAGCCCATGATTCCTCTAGCCCTCAGCTGTGAGGACTTTATGACATTTTTTAACGATAAAATTCACAAGATTAGAGATAAAATTAGCCACTCCCTGCCTTCACCTGGGCCTGCTGTACCATTAAATGTAAATAGGCCTAACCTAAACTGTTTCACACATATAGGACTTCAGGAACTTAACTCTATTATTTCATCCTCCAAACCATCGACCTGCCTTTCAGATCCGATCCCAACTAAGCTGTTTAAAGAAGTTGTTCCCCTAGTCTGCCCATCTTTGTTGGAGACAATAAATATATCCCTATCAATAGGCTACGTGCCACAGTCCTTTAAAGTAGCTGTAATCAAACCCCTTCTCAAAAAACCTACTCTTGATTCCAGCACTTTAGCAAACTACAGGCCTATATCTAATCTTCCTTTTATTTCAAAGATTCTTGAGAAAGTTGTGGCGGCTCAGCTCTGTGACTTCCTTCAAAACAACAACCTGTTCGAGGACTTCCAGTCAGGTTTTAGAGCTCAACACAGCACAGAGACTGCTTTAGTTAAAGAAACTAATGATCTACTCTGGGCTTCAGATGAAGGACGACTCTCAGTGCTGGTTTTATTAGATCTTAGTGCAGCTTTTGACACTATAGATCACTATATTCTACTAGAGAGATTACAGAAATTACTTGGAATCACAGGGACTGCCCTAAACTGGTTTAAGTCCTACCTATCTGATAGGTACCAGTTTGTACACGTGAATGATAAGTCTTCTGTGTACACTAAAGTAAGCTACAGGGTTCCTCAGGGCTCTGTGCTAGGTCCAATCCTCTTCTGTATCTATATGATCCCCCTTGGTAATGTTATGAGAAAATACTCTGTTAACTTCCACTGCTATGCTGATGATACCCAACTGTATGTATCAATGAAGCCAGGTGAGACAAGTCAGCTATCTAAACTTGAGGCCTGTCTAAAGGACATTAGGGCCTGGATGGACCAAAATTTTCTTCTTCTCAACTCAGACAAGACTGAGGTCATTGTACTGGGCCCGCGACACCTTAGAGAAACCTATGCTAGCCTAACTGCCCTAGATGGCATTACTCTGGCACAAAGCACAACTGTTAGAAACCTTGGGGTTCTATTTGATCAGGACTTATCCTTCAACTCTCACATAAAACAAACTTCAAGAACTGCCTTCTTTCATCTCCGTAACATTGCTAAAATCAGATCTATCCTGTCTCAGGGCGACGCCGAAAAACTAGTCCATGCTTTTGTTACCTCTAGACTGGATTATTGTAATTCTCTTTTAGCAGGCTGCCCGAGCAAGTCGCTTAAGACACTTCAGCTGGTTCAAAATGCTGCAGCACGTGTACTGACTAAAACTAGGAGAAGAGATCACATTACTCCTGTATTAGCCTCTCTGCATTGGCTTCCCATAAAATATAGAATAGAATTCAAGATTCTTCTTCTCACTTATAAAGCCCTAAATGGACAGGCACCAGTCTATCTCAAGGAGAGGCTCAAAACATTCCTCTTTGATAAAGCTTTTAGTTAGGAACCAGCTCATAGCTCATAATTAAGATGCAATAGGCATAGATTGCCGGGGGGGGGGGGGTCTGGCATGCTCGGTTGGAGAGAGGTTGGAGAGGGCGTTAAGAGAGAGGTCATTTAGGTTAGACCTCTTTCAAACACTCCCCCTATGTCTGCTTCTTCCCTTGTGTGTTTGCTCCTGTACTCCTTCTGGCTTTTGTCTTGCAGGTCCGTGGGATCCTCAGTGTGGAGTTACAGAGACTCAGCGGCTCTGTCTCCACCCTTTCCTCTGCACACACCCAACACAGCATAACGTGGATGGCTGTTCATCATAGGAATGGGATCCACACAAGGTTCCTGCTGCTTAACAGAAGGTTTTCCTTGCCGCCATGATGAATTCATGTTGGGTGTGGGATACATATGTATGTGTATATACGTATATATGCATATGTGTGTATCCATAAAATGAAGAGTCCATCCTTAAGACTGCTCTACTGTAAAGTGCCTTGAGATACCATTGGTTATGATTTGGCGCTATACAAATAAAGATTGATTGATTGATTGATTGAACATATTCAGAGTTTGAACATAACCTGCTTTATGGAATACTCTTCTTATCAGGTCTGGTCAGACTGCTCTAAGCTGGCCAGATACCATCGTACACTTATAGCATTCACCAAAGCCTTTGCCAGAGGAGGCTCCGCTATTTTTTGACTACCGCTATCAGCAACATACATAACTTGTTACTTGATTGAAATTGTACTCAAAAACAAGTACAAGTAAGTCATACATTAAATACTCAAGTACAAGTAAAAAGTAGCTCAATTAAATAGTACTCAAAGTAAAAGTTCTAGTTACTTTACTTTACAAGTGGTAGAGTGACGAGAGCCTCTTCCAGAGGCGACTGTGTGGTACCTTACAGACCACAGCGTTTACTCAACAGGTGCTATCAGTGAAAGGGACCAGGGTTTGGAACAGCATCCAAGCTATGGGGTGCCAAGTGTAAAAATTTAGTATAAAAGTTGTAGCTAACACATTTTCATTATTTATCTCACTTTTCTTATATTTAGCACATTTTCCTACATTTAACACAACATTAAACCACATATATAGAGGTAAAAAAAGAATTAAATCTAAATATTTAAATCTAAATCTAAATGGTATATGTTATATCTAAATGGTAAATCTATGTCTAAATTTTAAATCTAAATCTAAATTTTAAATCTAAATGTTATATGTTGTATCTAAATGTTAAATCTAAGTCTAATTGTTAAATCTTATATATAAATGTTAAATCTAAATGTTTAAATCTAAATCTAAATAATATATGTTAAATCTAAATGTTTAAATCTAAATCTAAATAATATATGTTAAATCTAAATGTTTAAATCTAAATCTAAATGTTATAAATAATATCTAAATGCTTAATCTTATATCTAAATGTTAAATCTAAATGTTAAATGTTAAATCTAAATGTTAAATCTAAACGTTAAATCTTATATATAAATGTTAAATCTAAATCTAAATGTTTAAATCTAAATCTAAATATTAAATCTAAATGTTTAAATCTAAATCTAAATAATAAATTTTAAATCTAAATGTTTAAATCTAAATCTAAATGTTATATATCATATCTAAATGCTTAATCTTATATCTAAATGTTAAATGTTACATCTAAATGTTAAATGTTAAATCTAAATGTTAAATGTTAAATCTAAATGTTAAATGTTAAATCTAAATGTTAAATCTAAATGTTAAATCTAAATGTTAAATCTAAATCTAAATGTTGAACTTAATGTTGAACTTAAATGTTTTGCACATATGCTAATTGACCCCGTCCCTTGTAACCTCAACCAATACACAAACAGAGACACACAAAGCCGCTCCCACCCACCTCTTCACTGATGCTTGCCTGGGTGATATGTATGGCTGGTTCTCTTCGTGCGGCGGAGATCGAGCGTGCGGTCATGGCAGGTGGACAAGCTGCCCTTCACAATACACTCATAACACAACAGTGCAACACAGTTCCATTTGTGCAAGATTTGATCTCTTCCTTTTTAAGTTTATACATGAGCTGTTTACTGTATGTTTTATTTTATTTGAATTTATTTATTTAAAGGGACAATGCATATTAATAAACATATAAATGTAAATATGCCAGAATTAGCCAATGGCTACTTTCCATCTGAAGTCCCTGGCAGATACAAAGACCAATGTACAACATTAAAGACAAAAAATCACAGATCATCCACACAATTAAACTTGAGACATAAAACATAAGGATAGTGGTCAATTTATTTTTCACAAAGGCATCTGTATAAAAGCTTTGTCAAAATGTACAATTATTTTAAAATTAAATTAACAAAAAATTGTCAGGCTGAAATAACCGGCATTCAATGGTGTTTTGGTGCAGTGCATTGCGTTTAATCTGATTAGTCGGCTATCATGTGATGCATTTGATTGTTGTCCAGTTATTTTGTTTTTTGCAACTTCACAATGTCCGTTGATTATTTTAAAACAAAAAATTAATAATTTACTTAGTAACGGTTTGCTGTAGAAATGTAACAAATTACTTCACTTCATTTAAAACATACTTAAGTACAGGTAAAATCACTTATTGAGAAATATACTCAAAAAAGTACAAGTACCCATAAAAGCAACTCAATGACAGTACTTGTAATAAGTTTCTTTCACCTCTGCTGAACCCTGATGTCTCCATGGACACAGAGGACACGTGACCAAACAAACGAAAGGTTTCTGTGGTTTTCAGGTTGCCTGTCTCTTGTCTAGTCTTGAGTGTGTTCAGTACCATTATAGGGCCAGACCTGACGTCTGGAGTGCTGACATTAGGATACACTATAGGAGAGGAAACACTGCCATCCGGTATCTGTGGGACATGCTACAGATAAGTTCAAACCATTGAGAGAAGACTATCTTTATACATTTCAGGATTTTAAATGATCTGCTGCTCCTTTGTTAGTGTCAGATACCACAGCACTAATTGGGTCAAAGGTTATTAAGTCGGGCTATAGCAACAAAATTATTTTTACACACTATTTAACAGTTGGTCAATACTTTTATGGCTGATCATTGTATAGTTTCTTGCAAAGTGAGATGAAAACATGACAGTGTCTAGGTCTATTATATAGATTATAAAATAAATACAAAGGGAAAATAAAACCTTTGACTGCTGAAGTTAATGATTATCTTCATGCTTGCCTTGTATCTTATCTCAGCTCTTTCATTTAACGTTAAGGCGACACAACAGCAACAACCTGGAGCCTGGAGGCAATGTCCATTACAACCCTCAGTTGATTGTGGATATTTTCCTCTAATCCAGCACCACAAAAATGGCTGGATCACCTCATTCTTTTTGGATTTTAACAACAGCTTTTCTCTGTTTACTTTGTGGAAGCCAGAGTTTGTTGTCAGACTACAAAATCTGTGGAGATCCTGCCTGTGAAAGTAAGTCCTGCAGAATGTGATTACCGCATTCTAAAAATTAATCTTCAACTTTACATGTGAACAGTTACTGTGTTTGAAGCAGCCCACATGGAAATGAAAGTAAAAGTGTCTTTAAAGGCTGAGACTCTTAAGTACTTTGGATGTTTTCTGTGTTTTTACTTTATCGTGTCTATCTGTCTTATGATCATATCTGTTTCTATCATGATCGTCTTTAAACACATTTTGTTCTTTTATGTGAAAGTTTGTAAAGTGCTACAGTGTGCTAAACCGTGTGTGTGTGTGTGTGTGTAGGTCTGATGAGCAGAGTGCAGGCCCTGAGGGACCACCGGAGTGATGACTGCCGCTTCCTGAGCTTCAGACGAGGAGAAACTATCTTTGTTTACTACAAACTGACTGGGAGAAGGGAGGACCTGTGGGCCGGCACCGTATGTCTCACCTTTAGACACTCTCAACTGATCCCAACACTGTTTCTTCTTTAGTCCTTTCACTCTTTTATCCCTTGTTCCAGTTAAAGCCAAGACTATCACAGATATTTGAGTTTGTGAACACCAACTGCTAATACTAGTAGACTCCTTATGCAGATCAACACAAATGTGTAAGAGTGCCAATCATGATGGAATCATGTATGATAAGATACAGACAAATATGCATTTTTACATGTGCTGACTTTTTGAGAAGAACCTAAAAAACATGTCTTAATTTCATTTCAATGTCGTGGACTCTCAAACCACTGGCTGGCTGCTTGGTTTGTTTCTGTGTATTGCTTTATATCACCAAAATGTATGTTCTGCTTCAGAGGAGGATCAAGATTCCCTTAAAGCGTCTTTCACTTTCACATATTAAACCAGCCATTTTCAATCCTCTTCTGGCCTGAGACAATCGCTGATTTGCAAAAAACCTCTGAATCTTTGTGAGATTTGTTCAGTTGCTGCTGTTTACTGTCCTCTGCCCACACTCCATTAAACACTCCAACTCTTCATCAGACCCCCATACGCCCTTTGACACCTGTGTTTGTATTTTAGAGGGTTTGCACGGTACTTCCGCCATTTCTACATTTTGTGCCTTGCGATGCGTATATCTGCGTGTACGACCCACCTCCTCCTATCAGGCCATCCCAGCCAATCTAGGAGGATTACTAGACTAACACATCATCAGTAAGTTAAAACTAAACCTGACTCAAGTCCCCTATTGGTAGGTGAGTGTGAAATAAATCAGATATTTGAAACAAACGGAGAGAATGAAAAATACAATGGAATATGTCACAAACAAGCAATGTTATCCCCACCCCTCCTATATGAAGTAGCACCTGTGGACTGCAATCTGTAGTGAGTAGGTTGGACTGAAAGAATTGTGAATAAAGAGGTATAGTGAGAATTGAGTAGCTAGTTAGCATAGCATAGATTATTCTTTGGAACTGCTCCAGGAGTCCTGGCCATAATCAAGGCAATTTTTTTAATTTTCCCCTAGTGGGAGTTCAGCAAAACCCAGCGAGTTTAGTTACTCTATAAACTTCAAACCCAATCGGTAATATAAATGGACTCAAAACATAGAAACTGGGCAGAAAATTTTTAATGAGCTAATGTAGCTATGAGTCAACACCACTGAGTGGCCTTATTATTTCAACAAAAATATTTAAACTGTACATTTGCTATTCAGGTGTTTTTACAGGCGATCACATCTCAAATGGTAACGCCTTGCATGGAAAGCTCTGTCCCGCTAGGATGTGAATTGGTGAAGAATGCTGATATTCTAAAGCACTTTTAGACTACTTCAGTGGTAAATACAGAAATCCATAGAAATCTATTTATCAATATGTACAAGAAAAGCAGTAGATTATATTCATGTCTTTTAAACTGTGTTTTGCTTTCTCCTGTCCAGGTGTTCCATTGTTTGCTATGTTGCATTTTTTAATCTATTTTACTAATTTATTTATTTCTATTTATTTTAGATCAACAAAAGGTTTGGGTATTTCCCCAAAGATTTAGTGCAGGAAGAGCAGGCCTATGCGGTCATGGATAAAGTTGTGGAAACACGAGTAAGTAACTGCAGGTTGCTTTGACATTAGCAAGTTTCAAACACGAGTTAGACTTTATGGTTACACTGTTAATGAGGGTATTTATCTTTTATTATTAGAAAGAGGATTTCTTCTGCATGGATGAGTTTGGATATCCAATTGACTCCTCTCATCTAGACAATGATGATGAACAGATTAATGGGAAAATGCAAAGGCAGGGATCAGAAACTAGCACTTCTGCCACTGATGGACTTAAAGTCGGAAGTATTTTAAGATCAACAGATCCTTCATCACAGTCTTCAGCTTCAGCTAAGGAAGTTCAAGAAGATCAAGAAAAATACATTGAAGACACCATAAAAGAAACCATTGTTAGTTCAGTGGCCCTGAAAAACCAAGAAAGTATTTCCTCCTCCACCTGGAGTTCTTCTGTGACAGGGTGGTTAGGTCTAACTGAAGAACATCAACCCTCTAATATGGTTGAAGCAGAGAAGGGGGACGAGAAGAAAGAGACCCTGTCCCAAACATCACTTCCAACGTCGCTGACAGGGTGGCTACGTTTCGGAGGGGAAAGAAAGCCTGACAGTACCAAAGAAATGGTAAAACATGAAGAAACATATCATTCAGTTTCTTCAACCAAAAAAGGGCATCTTGAGTTGAGAAGTAGAGACATGGATACAATAGATAAAGAAAGAGAGAAGCAAGAAGAGACATATAGGGCTAGGAAGATGTCTTTGGAGCTGGAAGGAAGTCAGTCAAATGATGAAGGCAAGAAAGTAGAACAAGAAGAAGAGTCAAGATCTAATTCTTGGTTAGACATGGGAATTAGAATGTTAGGCTTGAAGAAGGATGCTGTTAGGGATGAAGAAAAGGCAAAAAGTGGCATTGAGGAGATAGAGGAGGGAAAAGTAGAAACAGAATCACAACACACAGACATTACTCAACTAAAACCAGTACAAATGACAAATGATCCGATTGTAGTAGAATCAAAGACAACAGAACCTGTGAAAAGAAAACTTGTGTCATCCATGTCCCAAACAAGTGATAACAATGATGAAGTGGAGGATTTCAAAGGTTATGAGGAAAAAAATGACAGCATAGATGTGATTAGACCTGCTGATTTAGCAGCTGAAGATCATCAGATGCTCAAAGCAGTGAGCAATGACCCTCAGGAAGGACCCTCAGTGGAGAAAACGGGGAGTGTAAATGGCGGCGATCGGGATGCTGAGTATAGTTTGAACCCTAACAACAGCCAAACTATGGGACAGAATGACAATGATGAAAAAAAGCAAGATATCTCTGGTAAAACTGGTACAGAAGAAAGCAGTGAAGAAACTCCTAATCATGTTAATGCTTTTGAGGTTCAGAGCTCAGCGGAGGAAAATCTAGCTGGTGGACAGAGTCATGTTTCCTTTTTTTTTGGAAAAGATGGACTAATCCAGGATGAGCCAAAAAATTACACATCAAATACTACAGAGGACATAAATGATTATGTAGGAATAGATACAACTCCTAAGATTTTAGACCAGGAAGATTTAACCAAACCTGTTCAGAGCAGCTCAGAGGAATCAGAAGTAATGAAGATGGGGTCAAAAGTGAGTGAAGAACAGGAGATGATACATTTGGAGGAAGAAGAAATAAGGAATCTGAGGGAAACAGATGAGATACTGGAAGAGAAGCCGCCAGGCAAAACAGAACTAAAAAATGAGTCAGAGGAAAGGAAACTTGATGTTATGGAGATAGAGGGAATGGAGGTTAAGAAGAAACAGAAAGAAGTCCAGAAGTTCCATGAAAAGGAGAAATTAGCAAATTTGTCAGAAGAGGAGACTGAGGAGGAGATCAAAGAGGGGTTAAAGTTGAAGAAGAAGGCAGAGACGGTGGAGATAAAAGAGGAAAGGAGGCCAATTGAATTGGAAAAAATACAAGAAAAGGACACAGGAGTTAAAGGAAAACAGGTATACAAAGATTTGGACACTCCAGAATTAGGAAGTGCACCTCAACAGAAGATAATTCTGGAAACATTATCAGCCGAAAATGCTGAGGACAAAAAACAGGGCAAGGATATAAATCCAGATGAGATGAAGGAAAAAGAAACTGAGACAGTGAATCAGGCTGAAAGTAAAAATGTTGAGAATAACAGTCAAGTTTGTTCACATGGGATCTGTCCTAACAGTAGCAAGGTGGGGCCAGAGGAAGATGGTAATAAAGGTACTGTAAAGGGGGGTGGTTCACAAAGTACAGAGATACTTAGCGAGGAAAAAGATCTCCCATCTAGAATCAATGAAAAGATAAGGGTACACCCTGGCAATGAAGAAAACACTCCCTCTCTAAAAGAGGGTATATTGGAAAGTCACGATTTAGACTCTGAAGTCCAAAAAGAGGGGAGGGGATCCTTGGGTGAGGGAACATGGAACCTTGTCACTGTGACTAAAGATAGCCAAATATCTTCAGCTGAGTCCTCACGTACACCCAATGATCCCAGCAGAGACAGATCAACAAGTGGAACTTTTGGTTTTCTCAAAAATGCTATGGGTTTATTCAGCCAGACTTTAAACACTGAACCCAAGGATTCACCAAAGGTCCAGCAACTTGTTGTCAAGCCAAGTGAGGCACCCCTGATGGAAGCCTCTGGGACAACTGAGAAAGACCTGGATTCCACAATCAACTCCAGTCCAAACCAACTCACTGACCCTGATTCCCCCAAAACGCAGCCTCAGCTTCACCCACTCTCTGGAGACACAAGTATGGATGAAGCGACGCAGAGTCTAGAAAACCTTATCCAAATACAAAACTTGTCCAAAAGTTACCCAAACATCCTTGTCCATATAAGCCTAGTGGACATAACTGTAATGTTGGAGAAATTAGGTCCACATAAACTGATGTCTTTAGAGCTTATTCTTACAGATCTCAATGACCCTGATCATGATCTGTCCGTAGTGTTGGACATGGAAAGACTTCTTCAAAATCACATTGAGACACTGCTGGTTCCTAGTTTGGGTGTTGATGGCACTCTATCTGAGGACAAAGAAAAGACCAAAACACTCATTGCACTTCAAAAGATGGAAATGTTGCTGAAAGAGATCAGAAAGACTTTCAATATGGGCCACGTAGATCTTCAGGATCATACAGGTATTTAAAACTGCATTGCTGCAGAAGATAGGTTGTTTCCATCTGGGGTCTTCATTGTGTGTGGTTCGGCCAACTTTTTTTTTTTTTTACCTCATGTACCCCTTTCTCTTATTTCTGAATCCAAGTACCCCCTTTGTCCGACTACAATATTTTGCTCATAATACTGAAAAAAAAAAAAAAAACAACTGTAGAGCATAATGAATAAGTGATAACACATTTTAACGAATCCCATTTTGTAAATAAGTAGAAAGAAACAGTATTTAGTCCAGTGGTTCCCCAACTTTTTTGTATTGTAACCTTATTTGGGTCACAATACAAAACATAAAGAATTTCTTTCTAGAATTAGTTTCTCATCATGTTAGAGTTCAGATATTTATTTTTTTGTGCATTTTAGTTGAACTAGAATCATATTTCACAAAGTAAAAATACAGTTGTTTAAGATTTAATGTTTTAATTGTTTTTTTCAAGTAATAAAAAAAATAAAAAAAATCGATTTTAATTTTTCATAAAGTTCAAGCGGCATCATTTAAACTCAAGGCAACACCATATATGATCTCAAGGTTGAAAAACACTGATTTAGTAGCTCATGAATAGATTTATTTCTAGAGTTTTTATCATTTTTGGTCATATCATGCCTGGGGTGGGACTGAAGACTGAATTTATTTGTTAATTTCCCACTCTCTCTCTCTCTCTCAAAGCACCCCCTGTAGTGCCATCGCATACCCCTAGGGGTACACGTGCCCCCATTTGAAAAACACTGGTTTAGGCTGTATTTGTTTAACACAGCACTTTTTTCTTTTCCTAACTTTAGATGAGGTCAAATGGGTTGATCCGTCCTGTTCATCCAACATGAATAGTATTGAAGGGTATAATGACGGTGACTTAAGTGGGACAGATGATTATCCTGAAGCACATGAGGACAACAAGCATCAAAAGGGTTGGATGAGCTTGGACAAAGAGCAAAGTCCTGTGGATATTGTCACTGAAGCTCACAGTGTGTCTGAGGAGGTGAAAGCAGGAAGCAGTAGTGGACAGAGAGCTTCACTGCCTCACATTGAGCAGCTGTCAAAGGGTAAGGTTCATAACAGCACTGGGATCTCAATGAGTTGTCGAGTATGATCTATTTCCTAACGATATAGTCAGTATTGTGACAAAACGTATACACATAAATAACTGTTTGTCTCTGATTCCAGAAGTAAAGCACAAAACCTTCAGCTTTTTAGATCAGTGGGCTGAAGGATTGGCCACACGCACACTGAAAATATTGGAACTTCTATGGCTTACTGAACACGTAAGGGACACCGTGAGGTTTGATTGCGTAAAATAAGCATGATTGATCTAAATATCTGATGTTTGTCATGAGTGGCCGCCCTGTGTTGTAATGGTAATCAGTAACAGTTTGGTCTGACACTCCTGATAAACTGGGAGCATTTTGGAGTGAAGTTTGCATGTTTTCTTTGTTCGAGCATGGATTTGTTAGTTTAGTGCATTGGCTCCCAAACTTTTCACAGTCCCATAACCCTTCAAACATTTAACCTGAAGCCATTTACCCCATACTCATGCACACTAAAAAAAACATAATAATGTAATGTCATAATGCAATGTACTCTACAGTGAAATATGCCCCTGAATTTTACCTATCCTGTTGAGGAATAATATATAATGAAAAATAATAATAATCTGTAAACACACAAGAAAACATCTTATTCAAGATTCTCACTAGATGTATTTAAATAATTAGCCTACTGGCATTTTAATTCAGAAACAATCTCTTTTATTATGAAAACGAAATCTATCAAACATTTGTTGATTGAACTTATACCAATAATACTACAAATTCATCACCCTGAAACTGTAAAATACAACTAGCTTCAACTATAATCAGAAGGGTGAGGTTGAGAGGATGAACAGAATTCTGCAATGTTTGGCTAAATTTGAGAGAGTCTGAGTCTTTAATCATTTCCACGCAAAGTATTTTTCTGTATTTTGTTTTCATGTTTGTCAAACCTAAAAATACACTTTCATTAAAGTTTGTGGTAGCAAAGGGCATTAAGCATGTTTGGCCAGCGCAAACCAATGTTGCTTTTGACTAGGGGTAGTCTTACAGAGGCCATTCTCTAGTTTGTGGCAATGCATGGAGGCTCCTGACTGCTGCTCTATTTATATTTTGGTTTCCAATGTTGTCATGCTGTTTTAGGTTTTATTCACATACCCCCTATGGCAATTTGTGTATCCCTAGTGGTACCTGTACCCCACTTTGGGAACCTAGGGTATAGTGTTTACAAAATTACAATGTCATTTAAAAGGACGCTTTTATTCAAAGTGATGTATATACCACAAGCAGTTTGGGTTAAGGGACTTGTTCGACGTACACTTTATTTCTGGCCAAACCAGAAAGAAAAATGTTAGTGACAAACTATACAGTTAACTTACTAATATATTAATTCAACTAAGGTAAAAACATATTCAGAAACAAACATCTGTTGATGAATCATATGGTGTTTTACTTATTTTACTCATAACTAATGCTTAATTCCCTCTAATATGGTCTAAATGTCAGGCCTTTGGGTTGAGAAACCCGACAGATCAGTATGTGTGTGTGTGTGTGTGGGTTGGTGTTTGTTACTTTAAGACAGAAACTAACTGTGGCCTGTGTCTCAGGTGACATCCTGACTCAACTTAGTCATATTTAGATTTTCCTAAGACCCTGCGGGAGTGCACACAGGCTGATACAGGCTCTTGGTAACACATTCACACGGTTCGGTGAGTATGAGGCGGGTTTATGGATTAGAGGATGCCAGGTCGGTGAGCATGACGCGCTAATAAAAGCTTAAAACAGGTATCGTTACCTGTTACTTGTCCTACTGGTGTGTGGTTTAGTATCA
Organism: Gouania willdenowi; assembly: GCF_900634775.1. Lineage (NCBI taxonomy): Eukaryota > Metazoa > Chordata > Actinopteri > Blenniiformes > Gobiesocidae > Gouania > Gouania willdenowi. The sequence continues at coordinate 487,712 of NW_021145219.1, read as the reverse complement.
AAAGCTAAAACAGGCTGGTTATCAAGATACATGTCTACTTTAGTCTATTTTGTTACTTTAATAGAGTTATTTGAATAAATGGTTGAAGAGTATTTAGAGTTGGTGACACCTGTTCCTTTCACGGTCATTTCTGGCGTGAGTCTGTGGTGCCAGTGTGGCATCTTACAATTGGTGACGTTGCGACTAAACCATTTAGCAGAATGGGGGTGTAACGCCACCCGTTTACAGTTTAATAACTCATAACAATTGTATTTCTTTGATTTTATTTCCATGTACGCTAGAATTTGTGTTTTTTAATGTCTCAGAACTAATAAAAATGCCTTTATTTGTAAGAATGATTTAACATTGAGCTCTTCCTATAACGTGCCCTCCCTGTACTTGGTATCGTCCTCAGCGTTAGCGTTGTCAATAGGATGTGAAATCGCCGCAAACCCGGCGGTGACGACTGTTTGTAGCGTCTATTTATCTGAAATAAACTGTAGTCCAGATGAAATAGTGTGGACATGGAGGACATGAAGCAGTTATCCACCAAAGCGGCAGGATTCCAGGCTGTGGCAGAGGCTTATTACAGCGTAGCTGTGGAGAAAGTGAAGGATGTACGTGTTGGTAGCTGTGGTTAGCATTTAGCCTCTGGAGTAAAGCTGTATTACGGACATGTCAACGTTTGTTGTCTGTTTGGTTTAATCGTGTTGGTGTTTGACATGATGGTACATGTGCTTGTGACCAGCTGTCATGGTTTAACTCAGAGGTCGCTAACCTTATCTTTCTGTACCTGTGAGCTACTTTATAGATGTAGTCTGAAGAGCTACCAGTGAGAAAAGAGCTTCTTAAATATTAAATGTTCATGTTTCACTTTAATTAGAGACTACGATAATAAGGAAAGCTCGCAGTTACTTAAAATGGTAGGAAATGTTAGTTTCAATATAAAACACTTTATTTCTCCTAATTTATGCAATGGATTCATTTTCATTATATTTCATAGAAAATGATCATATTCCTATTTTACTAGTTACTATCAAACAACTTTTAACTGATCGTATAACATGTAACATTTGTAAAAGGTAAGAAATTAGGTCATATTTTACAAAAATCCGCCTTGTGTTTTTAAAAATACATTATATATATATAACATATCCCTGACATACACAAAATATGTAACACTTGGTCATTATGTAAACATTTAATGATGGTAATTTAATACTAAAACTTTATCAGGTGCAGCGTTATTTAACTGTACTAAATACTAACTACATATGTATTTATCTTTAATAGTTTGAATCCTGGAGAGTAAATCAGATTATAGATGGAGCTCATTGGTGACCAGAGCTCCTGAGGGCCCCTCACATGGTCCATGTGGGCTACCCGGTGCCCACGGGCACCGTGTTGGTGACCCCTGATTTAACTCATATTTAAACAATGTAGTCTGATGTATAATGGAGCACTAGTTGACTGTAGATAGTTAATGACTTAACTGTTTTCATCTGAATTGGAATTGGTTCATTTTAGTTGCACTAAAAAGTAAAAACTCTATTATTGTTTTGTTTGAGTTTAAAATCCATGTGAGACACCAATGAGCTGTAATAGTTTAATTCCTCTTTATAGCAGCATATATTTTGTTGTCCAGTTTGGAGGAGGTTGTTCTGAGCTTGAAGCCTATAATGGCCTTACTGAGATCAGAATGTAATATATTCCAGAGAGCCAAGGTTGTCCATTTAATGTGTGTTGTGTTCAGGTTGTTTCAGCACTGCCAGAGGACCTCCGTCCCGGACCGGATGTGTTTGGAATGCCGTGGGAACCAGTGATTGTTGCCTGTGTGGTGGGGCTGTTGACAATTTTTTTATTTACTTGTCGTTGCTACAGCTCGGTGAGTAAAAGAGTTCCGTGTTTATCTGAGTAAGTCTTTCAGCATGCTACTTATGGTTGTTAATCCTCACAGCAAATATAGATTTTGTCTTAGCTTTGTACTAGAATTGGTTCCTAAGTGTGCACAGTGGTGTTAGGCGATATATCGAGATTTTCATTTTGGCGATATTGAAAATTACAGTATCGCCTACGATGATATTTTTTTATTTTATAGCTTTTTTTAAATAAAATACTGGTTTTTGGAGTTGCTGTTTTCACAGTATGAAAAGCACAGTTTGATGATCGCACTAAAGAACTCACTCACACGTGCTGTTCCTTAGAGGAGAAAAAGCCAAAAGTGGCACATATTGTGCAGTTGTTGGTTAATAAATGTGCCTATGTGTCATTTTGCATCAACAGATTTAACTCAAAGGCTTTGTTTTACATGTCATACTAACGTACTACTCATACTAAGTCTGACGTCTAAATTAGTATGTGGAGCGTTCACATTAGATAGATTGAGTACGCAGATGTATACTATATCAGGTCATTTTTTAAGTATGCACGGTGGGCACACTGTCATACTGAACCGCCCCATAATGCATTGCGAGCTGAATGTAAAATGGTCCTGGGAACAGCTTCAAGCTAAAAATCAAACATCCCCTTTTCAAAATAAAAGCATCTCTTCACACCTTCCATTAGTTTTTTTTTTAACTCTTTTGTAAATAGGGCTCTTGTTTTGAAGTTAACCAGAAGTTTTGTCAGTAGCCCAATAGAGGGTCCCCGAAAATCCCCAAAATGTCGGAATGAAATGTGTTTCCTTGAACTTTATGGATCAAAGGAGCACATGTTGATATTCTACTTGGTCACTTACTCACTTAAAATGTTTTCAGAACTTTGAAAGATGGAGAATCAACAGAGATATTTAGCCTCAGTGTGATTCAGATTAGAAATACATCTTGGGAAACTTGAAAGTATACTTTAGTGGGAACGGTCATCATACTAATCATACTAATAGTATATAGTAGACAGTATATACTCATTAAAAGTGCAATGTATAGTACGTTAGTGTACGATTTCAGACACAACCAAAGACTTTGAGGTAAAAATATTGAGATTTATATTGTATATCACCATTTTGAGAAAAATATCAAGATATGAGTTTTGGTCCATATCGCCCAGCCCTAGGGGTATAGTGGTCCTGGGAAGAAGGTCCTAGGTTCAATCTCTGGCATGCTTTCTTTGTTGAGTTTGCATGTTCTCCCTGTGCTTGCGTTGGTTTTCTCCCAGTACTCGGAGCGGAGGGTCACGGGTTCAAATTCATCTTTTTTGTTCTCGTCTTTTGGAAAATAAAGATATTAGTCAGTTTTGTCATCATGCATTTGTTTACACTGACTCTTGAAGTCTACCTCTTTTTTACAAGGGCTATAAGCAAAATTAACAATGATTATAGGCGCACCCACATTTACGCCTTCACTGCCATAGAATGTCATTATTCCACTTTAGAATGACGATAAAAGCCTCTTCTACTGTGTGCACGTGTTAGACTGTCTGTCTGAGAAAATAACAAGAACACCCAAAGTCCCTCGTATCTGTTGGTTTAAGTTGTGATTATCTGATCATCTGTTGATGTTCTATTTGCTCGTTTGTTCTGATTTCCTCACAGCTCAAGAGCAGAATGTATCGAAGTAAGTGTGTGAACCTTTTCCAGTTCAAAGTGTAACTTTGGTGCAAAAATCCCTCTGTTAAACTGTGATGAACTTGGAATTTAAGACTTATTGAAACACTTTTTCTTCCAGGTAAAGAGCAGTGGATGTCTGAACAGATTGTACAGCTCCTGGATGAGAAGTGTAAAGTTCTGGAGACTCTCAGTCAGTGTCAACAAGAGGTCAGTGCTTTATCTCGTTCTCCAGTCACTGGCCAGGTGCTAAAACAGCTTTTCAATGACTGGAAAGCAATTAGAATCCTGCCTGGTTGTTTGAAAGGAACGTACTGACCATCAATAATAATTCATGATGTGACTTGCAGTATGATGAGCTACAGAGTTCTCTGGAGGACAGCGGCGCTGATGCTCAGACCCGGAAGGCAGAACAGCTGGAGGTAAGGCCCACAGGACGAGAACGCAGATGTTCACTTACACCCATTACAATTGATTCTCTCATAAAAGCATTAGCAAACCAATGCTGTCCTTCTTTATATTTTAACGTGAGCTTCAGATATTTATGGTGTTGATTTCAATAATCATCTGATTACAGAAATCACGTCTCTATTATCAGTCTCTGTGTGTGTAATTAATACGTGAACCATTGGATAAATGCTGTTCAAAGCAGAACTATTTAATGACACATTCAGCAGGACCTGATTTTACAATAATTAGGGCAAATGATCACTCCTAAAAAATGGATTCATAAGAGAACACAATGGCCCTCATTTATCAACCTTGCGGGAAAACGACTGACTTCACATTTGGTTGTACGACAGGACCAACCTGTGATTTATGAAACATTCTTATGTATCTGCCCAATCTCAGAGTACCAATGATCAAGTGTTGATAAATCCGGCATCTAAATTTGCTCGTCATTAAAATGTTACTCTCTCAAGTCTTCCTGATTCGGAAGCCCCGCCCACTGAGGTCAAACAATCACTGGCATCTGAGGTAGAGCAAAACAGTAAAGTGCTTTTTGATAGTGTAAAAACTGGACTTAAAAGTATAGTTTTACAGCATTCCTGTGTTTGCCGCATGTTGCTGCAAGTTTTCCCCTGTCTGCTACTGTATAAAGAAACTCATGAAAACGCTGTGTGGAGGATCAGCTACCGAGCAAGTAATGTCTGCCCCCCTGTGTGCATCGTGAATAAACCTCACAGCAGAGATCCTGGAGACACACTGATAGGACAATTATATCGATACCAGTTGTTTGCATGCTTGAGGCAATAAATAACACGGTAAAATAAGTTATTGTTCGAATCTCTTGAAAAAGCCTTAAAAATAACTAAATGTTATCAATTATGGCCACCAGTGATGTGTTGTACGGAGGAAATAGGACCTCATTTTCTAAGACAGTGTGTGTGGTTATACAGTATTTTGTGAAAGGTCAACCAAATAAGTGGTATCAGTAATAAATATAACATGCTTTTTCAGAATTAATTTTATTTTTGTTTAATCCATAATAATCAGACATGTTCTGAATGTGTCCGCTTCCGCTCCAATGACAGCTGACGTTTGTTTGATACTTTATTTTAATTCTCAGTCAGATTTTGCTGCTGTACCACAAATCCACACATTCAGATTATCACATTTGAAGTCAGACCAGACGTGAGATCTGATCGTAGCGTACAGCCATACGCTCACGTCAGAAATTATTAATACCGACGCTTGCGTGAATTCGATCAAACTTTCAGATCTGAACATATGAATGGTTGATAAATGAGGGCCAATGTGTGTTTAAGATTCAATAAAACGAAGCAGCCTGTGTTGCTTGAGTGAATGAAGAGAATACTGGTTTGGTTTGATTTTAACTTTTATGTACTTTCAAACAAAAACATTAGACAGAAAGGGAAAATGGTTGTGGTTGTTTCTACAGCAGACAAACTGAGAGCGTTTTTACTCACTTTTACAAAGTAAAGCATCAGAGATGAATCTGTACGTTCAGTATAAATGTTGGAGCTAATGAATGCCTCTAAAATACCTTCTGCTTTCCTGTCTGTGGCTGTTTATGTGAACAACTCTTTGGCATTTCTTTAAACTACTTAATGTGATTGTTTCATGTGAGGTAGGTTCTGTTTGTTTTGCAATATTTTTCCACAGTCAACTCAGAAATATCAATCCATAGCATGATGTTCTGCTGTATAGTATGTGACATTAATACATTCTAAGACACTGTGGTGTTTTGTGTTCAATGAGGTCATTCGTTTAAAAACATTGAGTACAGACTGAGCTCTACTGATCTAGATAACTGAGGCCTGTTATGAGCCAGCTAGAAGCTACATTCACTGTGCCTTGCTTTGTAAGATTGTTTGTTCCCAGTCATCACTTCACTTTAATGACTTGAAATCCAGCTTTGCCCACGCTTAAAGTCAATTATTATCCCCGCCTCAAAGTGTGGAAGGGGGATCTAGGTTGGATCTCTGTCCGTCCGAGTCTGATGTGAAAAGGTTGTTATAATGACAACCAATGATGGGGGATGTTGATGGCTGTTTTCTTGTAAATGTTATATCGCTCTTTCGCAATTTTCAGGTGAAAGCTGGACATTTAGAAAATGCTAAAAACGAGCTGGAAACAGATGTGTTTCAATTGAAGGATCTACTGGACCAGCAGAGAGACTGTAGAATGGAACAAGAAGCAAGGGTAGGAGCAAATTTGAGCTTTATGTGCTAAGCTCAGAAGTTGTGGAGTGTAAACTTATTTTTATTCTTGCAGATAGCTGTGCTAGAGCAGAGTATGAAAACATTCGAGGAGGAAATCAAAGACTTGCAGTCTCAGGATGAGCAGGTTAGTTATTGCAGTGATGGTAGTTTGTCCCTCTGGCTTTTATTCAGTCTTTTTCTCTCCTGTTTGCTCTCCAGGCTCAAACCACTTTAAAGGTGTACAGTATGAACAGTGAGCGCCTGCAGAGGAACCTGGATACAGCAGGAGGGGAGAACGCTGTGCTACAGGAGACCAACGCTCATGTATGATGCTTCACACAAACACGAGCCTGTTATTGTGTGCACCTACATTCTCCTTCTCCACTTCCAGCTGAGGCAGCAGGTTGAGGGCTGGGCAGAGAGAGTGAGCGAGCTGGAGGCAGAGATCAGGAGGTGTGAGCTGGCTCACAGCGGCATGATGCAGGACGTGGCCACCAAGGACCAGCGGATAACGGTAATCAGGTTTTACACTGGCCACGATTACATGATGTTTTTTAATTCAGATATAATTATTCTGAAATATAGTGTTCTGTTTACATGTAATAGTAATTTTGAATTATATGGAAAATGCTTCTCCTCAGCTTTATTCAATTCCGCTTTAGGTCTTGGGGTTGGGAAGGGTTCTGATTGGACAGGGGCAAATGTGACGTATCACGTCTATCGGGGGAAAACACACAACTTTTATTTTAAATGTATTTTTGAGCAGCAGCCAGACAATTACATACGGTTTCTCTTTGATCAGCTGAGGAATAGAAGGAGATAAAATACCATACTTTAGTCAATCAAACAGCTGATCTACCTCCATCTACATTAAGTTGAGTAAAACTTTCTGATGACCCGCACATCGTTAGTGAAGCTCTGTGTCCTGGTGAAGGACTTCATGTCCCCTGCTGAAGCCTGTTTCATTTGCTAATGTACGTGTAAAAAGTTTGTGTGAATGTCCTCATGTTTCATTCATCCACTCTTTTCATTATACCAATGTCTTCTAAGGCTCTTATTAAATATATAGTCTTGGCTTGAGTCCAACGCTTGCTTTTTTGAAAATTTAAATTTTTTAAAAAATGTGTTTATTGGCACAGTGTGTATTAATGTACAGCTGAAGTTGTAAATACGCCATTTTTGCTAAATGCTAATTTCCATCCATAGTCCCACAGTGCAGGGGGTAGAAGCAGATACAGAATATAAAAAGCTAAACATGCACAACAATATGACAATACACAGTGACAGCGTAGTGAAAAATATAAACACAGCAGACATAATCAGAGAAACATGATACAAATACAATTATCCTATTAAAATTCCTAAGCCTGGTCATTATAACTACGGCCATCCTCGATTATGTCGTCACCAACACGTTATCGGCATGCGAAGACCAACCAAAATTAATTTAAAGCAGAATTAAACATTTACAAGATAGAGGAATTATTAAATTCGAAATTAAAATCAGAATTAACCGGCCAATTAATTTGAATTTAAGTTTAATTCGGAATGGTCGTTTTCATTTGGAATTTGGTGTTTACAAGGTCAGTTTTAATCTTTTTAAAAAGGATTAATTTTTATTCTGAATTAAAGGGAAATTAATGCTCTCATGGAAACGTGGCCACTGTCTTTTCTGTGTGTGTCATGAATTTTATCGTATGTTAAGAGCACTGGTGAAGTATAAGCTGTGGCTGTTGTGATTGTTCCAGTCCCTGACAGATCGGCTCCTCCAGATGAAAGCGTGGGACTCAGATGTGGAGGAAGAGGAAGCTGGAGAAGGAGAGAAGAAGAAAGGTGCAGATAGGCCTGATGGTCATCTACAAAAGGTCCAAAAGCTCATTTATGCTGCCAAGGTACAGATTTATGAGGAACTTTTTAATAACTTTCACAATCCCCACCCTTTCCATTTTCCTACCCTGACTCCCTCCTCCCTGTTCCCTTCCCCCTCATCCAGGTGTAACACTGCCCTCCTTTTTATATCCTCCCTATAATAAAGTGTTTCTTACCCTTCCTTAGGGAGGGTTGTTGATGGTCACAACTATGCAATAAAATAAATTCATTTATTTAATTGCAATAACAAAACATGTATTGCTGTCTTTAAAAGACTGCACTTCTTGTAGTGTTGACCTTCAACAGAATATGCAGACAAAACTTTCACAATGATTTCCAAATTAAAGACAGTACATTTGTATCTGATCACATCTGTTTAATTGCAGCTAAATGCTGACTTGAAGTCAGTAGATGAAGATAAGGACAGAGTGTTTGCCAAACTCAATGATGAAGTCAAAGCTAAAGAAGACCTACAAGGCAGGTTTTCATTCTCATTTTGAAACGTATTAACAGCAATCATTGGAATAATGCTGTCACATGATGACCTTTTTTTTTTTTTTTTTTTTTTTAATCACAGAGGCCATCAAGGAAATGGAGAGTGAGAAGCTCTCTCTGCAATCTGAGGCTGAAAACTACACAGCTGAGGTAGCACATTGATTAGATGTTGTTTCATACTTGTGTTTGTTTACATCAGTGTTTCTCAAATGGGTTTACATGTACCCCTGAGGGTACACAATGGCACTACAGGGGTTACTTGAAATGATTAAAGTGTCAGTCTTGGTTCTACCCCAGGCGTGAGATGACTGGAAATGATAAAAACCATAGACATAAATCTATTGTTTTTATCATAGATTTATGTCTTAAATTTCTGAAAAATTTAAATACAGTTTTATTTTTTATTTTTATTTTGTATTTCTATACTTTCTCTTTGAAAATCTAGTTCAACTAAAATGCAATAAGAAAAAATTATCTGAGCTTAAACATAATCAGAAACTAATTCTAGAAAAAAAATGTCTTGGGTCACCAGAAATTCTTGATATCAAAATGAAAAAAAGGTTGGGAACAACTGTAGTAAATACTGTTTTTTTCCCACTTATTTACAAAATGAGATTCTTCAAAATGTGTTATCACTCATTCATTCCATCATTGTGCTTTATAGTTGTTTCCTAAATATTTTTTTCAGCAAAATGTTATTGTCGGACAAAAGAGGTACTTTGATTCAGAAATAAGAGAAAGGGGTACATTAGCCTAAAAAGTATGAGAACCACTGGTTTAAATTTATCAATGTGACTCTTGTGTCCAGGTGCAACGATTACAGCAGAAACTCCAGATTATGACAGAAATGTACCAGGAGAACGAGCTGAAATTGCACAGGTACACACACACACACACACACACACACACACTCAAACACGTGGATCAGTGAGTGTTGGTGTAACGGAGAAGGATTCATGTGAGGAATGTTTGCAGACTGCTGACGGTGGAAGAGAAGGAGCGGCTGCAGAAAGAGGAGAAGTTAAACAAAGCTGATAAAAACATTGCTCTGGCCATGGAGGAGCTGAATAACTACAGGTAGCTGCTAACTCACACACACACACACACACACACACACACACACACACACACACACACACACACACACACACACACACACACACACACACACACACACACACGGTCTAACCTTTGCTTCGTTTCAGGCAGCGGGCTGGAGAGATGGAGGAAGAATTGGACAAAACCAAGCAGTCATATCAGACTCAGATATCAGCTCATGAGAAGAAGGCTCACAATAACTGGGTAAACATCAGTAAACACACTTTATCACCTCCATCTTGTTGTCTTTGTTTAGTTTTACTGAAAGCTATTTTAATCTCATAACAAAGCTGCAACAGAGCTATCAGATGCACATCTATCATCTAAATGTCCCGTTCCACAGAGTACATGGTTAGGTAGAATTAGTTCAGCACATCAGCATTTAGTGAAAGACCAGAATCATGGTGTCTGGCACATATACTTGTTATGATCTTTCTCCTCCATTTTTACATCAGATTTCCACTGGTTGCGTGAAGGTTCCGGAACTTCTCCGTCTGCCTCTGTCGGTTAATACCTACCAGCTGCATCTGTGGTGTGCATTGTTGCATGTAATTGTGTAATATAATGAGTTATTGACTGTGTTCAAAATCGAACCACAAACTCAATGAGTATATACTGTCTACTATATACTGTACTGTTAGTATTATTAGGATGATGAGCATTCCCACTGAAGTATACTTCCAAGTTTTCCACCAAACCTGAATCACACTAAGGCTAAATATCTCTGTTGATTCTCCATCTTTGAAAGTTCTGAAAACATTTGAAGTGAGAAATTGACCAAGCAGAATATCAACATGTGCTCACATTTCCTGCCGACATTTCAGAGATTTTCGGAGACCCTCCATTTATGACTGACTAACCTTCTGGTTAACTTCAGAACAAGAGCCCTAGTTACTAAAGCGTTAAAAAACTAATGGAAGACAAGAAGAGATGCTTTTGTTTTGAAAAGGTGATGTTTGATTTTTAGCTTGAGGCCAGTCCCAGGACCATTTTACATTTTTCAACTCACAATGCATCATGGGTCAGTTAAGTATGACTAGTATGCCCAGTATCCATACTTCAAAAATGTCTCCATATAGTATACATCCGGGTATTTCTTCATCTTTTCATACTATCTAATGTGAACGCACTACATATTAATTTAGGCGTCAGACTTAGTAAGAGTAGTACGTTAGTATGACATTTACAACATGGCTGTAGTCTCTATAAAGAGAGACAGAAAACCATACGAACGCTTCATTGTGTCCTTGGAGAGGAGAAGAAGGAACTCAACTTGCCCTGTAGATCTTCTGCTTTTGTGGAGATTATTGTGATTCAATCATGGATAAGGTCAATATTTATTTGTGAAATACATTCCACTACCGCCCTGTCCAGGGTGTAGCCCCACCTAGCATGAAGAACGCTGTAGATAGACACCAGCAGACCCTCGACACGCTGAAAAGGAGCAAGAGGGTCGGAAAATAGATGGAAATAAGATCCGCCTTGAACACAGAGTATTTCATTTTAAAAATAAACCGGACGTTTTATTTTGTGTGTGCGCACAAACTGATCTTTGCTGAATTTAACCGCTGAAGCTGTTGCGCAGGACACTGGACTGATGGACTTGTTCCACATTGACTAGAATGAAACGCATCAGCTCCGCCGCCGTTTTGGAGTTGAACCACAGCCGTTACTCATCCAGTGGAAAACGGAGGTTCTGCTCTGTTTTAAAACAGCCTTTTAACATGACCATTTCAACCGTTTGCTTTACCATGTGACATTTAATACATTTTGTGCAATCACATGCATCAAATATTCCTATACCTACACACATACAAAAATATATACACCATTTGATGTTAATAAATAAAATTAATTACATCTTGTGAAATTATAGTTATACAAAAAAGTATGTTTAATTAGACCCACACATTTTTATCAACATACATTCATACATACCTACATACATATCTCATATCTGATTAGCATGCCTTAAAAGGGGTAGGAAGAAGTAGTTATATATTATAATTGTCTTTCTGTATTCAAAATAGTATTATATATTTAAATATAACAGTAAGACATTTCAAAAGGTGTGTATGTGAAATGCAGTTATTTTTGAACGTCTAATGGTGTCTGAATGAGCATCTGGATGTCAACACACATTCTCTTTCTGGTCTCTGTGCAGCTGGCAGCGCGGGCAGCAGACAGAGAGCTGGCAGACATCAGGAGAGAGAACGCTTTGATCAGGCAGAAGTAAGCACACGCTTTGAAACTTCAATCCAAACTGTTTATTGTTAAACAATATGGCCAACAAATGTATAAAAATATTAGCGAGCACTAAACTGATTCATTTGAACTTGTTTGAGTTTCCTAAAGGCGTTGAGGAGATTATATTACAGCACATTTATTCAGGGTTTCTGATATTTTGTCTGCCTGTTGGCAACACATTAAAACATTCTGCAGTCCTTTGACATCTTATTGTTAACCAACAGTCATCTGTTTTATATGTTGCATGTATAGGTATGTTGTAGTGTAATAACTTCCAAAATAAAAACTGATAAAACATTAGGTTTAATAGCAGTAAACCTTTAATTCATCATAAGAGCTGAAATATACAATAAAAGAGTGTAAGCTAAATCTAAAGCTCTTACATCACTGTAGAAAATATTAAATGTGTGCAAATTCTGACAAATGTCAAATAAAACCCAACAAAAGTACAGCTCTGGCCACACAACACATTCAAACACTTTTCTCTAACATTTTTAGCATACCTTGTGCCTCTTTAAGGGGGTAGCTACATATTAAACACCTTTAAAGTCGCTAGGTGTGGATTTCTCCTGCTTCTCTGTGTCTTTTCATCAGCATCAAGCTACTTCAAGCACCAAACAGGAAGCAGTGTTATCAAAATAAAATCATAAATATTTAACTGTAAGCTAACTCCAACTGATTGTGCAAAACAAAATAGTGATAAACTCCAAAATAAAACACTTTAATCCTTGTTAGTAATCAGAAATGTACCTGGGGTTATTTACATTCATAGTTCTCCATTATGCATTCATTTCATTGTACTGCATTATTTCCATTAGTCACTACACTGTGTGGTGCACATCCTACATATGATCTCTTTGTGTGCAGACTGACAGACACCCAGTTTAAACTGGATGCCCTCGACAAAGACCCGTACGCGTTGGGGAGCCTGGCTCACCCTCTGCCTTTCAGAGGTAAACACGCTCAGCTCTATGAGCCTCACTCAGTTACTGCAGTTGTGTCTGAGGGCAAAACCATATGTAATCAATCCATAATCAATACCATGGTTAAACCAACCTTTAGAAAACGACTGACCCTGTAGTTACCAGCTGTTCCCTCATGTTTAGGTGAAAGGTCACCGTACGGTCGACCTGCTTCAGAAACCCGAGGGTTTCTGTCCCCGCCCACGCTGATGGACGCCCCTCCCCCCAGACTCTCACCACGAGGTAAAACTGCAGCTGACACACGGACCAATGATTGTGCTTTTTAGTTTTTGTCAGTAATGGTTTTTATTTTTCATATGAAGCATTTTGCACACCCCTGAATGGATTTGTGCAACTTGTTGGTGATACTAAGGTCCTGTTTACACATCAACGATTTATTTCTGTTTCTGTTTTTGTTTCCAAAAAGTTCTGCATTCGCATGGCAACATTTTCAAAACATCAAAAAGGATGTAGTATAGATGCCTGGCCAAATGATTCTGCAATGAACCATAAGTGCACGCACAGAGACACTTCCGCCGAACGCAAGTAAGAGTAGAGCTTAATATCGGACCTACGAAGTATTCTCAACCTGGCCCGAGGCCGACAGTTTACGGCCCAAACCTGAACAAAGCAGATCTCTCTTTAATCCTGAACCCATTGCTGCCGACACACTATTCGCATCCATGCGCGACGCACACATGTACAATGATCTGAGGCGAGTTTCTTTAATAACTCAGCTTTATTTATAGCTACTATCACAGATTGGCTTAAGACCATGACAAGAATAAAACAACAAGAGGTAGATAAATGTCTGCACTAGCGTTTGTTCCCCAAGACATTGGGGCAACAAACAATAATCCTGCCACAGGAGCAGCCACAACCAGTGAGAGCCAGGCCAAGCAGGGAGCTAGAGGGGGCTGGAGAGTCCTCAGGTGACTTTAATGGGCAGGCCACGCCTTCCGAGCAGCCACACACACCCGAGTCCAATACAGTCATTAGCTCTGTGAAAACAAGAAGATGGATAACAGAGAGACAAACACACCTGCAACCCCACCCACTTGGGGTCATCACACTACTCTTTCTGCATCCGACTATAAACATGACGAGCTGCTTCATGTGGTGCTACACGCTACGTACGGGTTTAGTGACGCAACACACACAACTCAGCAATCTGCTCTCTACATATGTGACACACACAGCTCCATAACGAGTCAAGAACGAGTCATTTATCCATTTTTTAACATCATCATTCGTGTGACAAAGGACAGCATTCACCATTCACCCCCTCAGCATTACCAATAATTTGTGCATATTTCTCGCATTAATCGAACACGTCACCTGACCATTCATTCACCTTGCAGTGTCCGAACCAAGTCCAACCGGAGTCCATGTTAAAAAGATTAAGCCTGACCCCGAGTTCGGTCAAATTATTAACTTAACTCTAAGTAGGAGTGCAGCACTGTGATAGTGGTCATGAAATACGTCTCCGCTGATCCAAGTGATGGCGAAGTAAATCAACACTTTGTTGGAGAAATTCAAATAAATTCTAAAGAGTGATGCACACCAACAGTGTCCCTCTACAAGCACCAAAACGCTGTTGCCGTGTAAACAGACAGACAAAAGTTAAACTTCATCAATCCTTTGCTTTTTTACTAGAAAATGTTGTGTAAACGGGGCCTAACTGTCTGCTGCCGCCATGTGCGGCTGCACGCTCTGTGCACGTGTTGTCATTGTGTGTTCTCAGTTTCATTTCCTTCTGCTGTAATGACTGACATTTCCTTTCCTCTGTCACATCTTTGTCCCACCAACACCTCCATCATATCCCCCCCCCCCCCCCCCCCCCCCCCAGTGCCTCGTGGTCCAGGTGAACCCTTGGGGGGCCAAAGTGAGCTGGAGCGCAGTGGTGGTCCTCATTCAGACAGTGGCTCGAGCTCTCCTACATGGGAGAAGGATCGCAGGGGACCCCTTCCAGGATCCATACCAGGACCCCCAGGTGTGTGTGTGTGTGTGTGTGTGTGTGTGTGTGTGTGATTTTTACAGGTTTATATGTAACCACTGTGTTTGATCCAAGAGCCTCAGGTAAGTTAGAAGTTTGATGTGTTTTCCATCTTTATCGTACAGGTTCAATGAGTGGATGCACACAGTAGCATGTAAACACGTATCATATTCATACTCACATTTCTACCACTTTACATTTTTAGGAATGTCATTAATACAGTAGCCAGTTATTTCATATTTAAATAGAAATATTCAGTCATATGCTCATAATATTGCAATTCCAATTACATTTAAACAGTTTTCTTTTGAGCTGCAGCCACAACGCAGTGTTATTAGAGTCATATTTAACATATTGACCCGTCTACTAGTAGCTGAGCTTTGGCTAACCTCTAGTTTAGTGAGGTTTTTAAAAGTAAGGATTTAGGATTTAAATGTTGTTAAATCAGCTTGAGTTGGTAGAATTGTTTAAATGAACTCTAAAACTAACACGTTTGGCTACAGGCTGAGATGACATTTGAATCTTTACCAAAGCACGTTTTTCATTCAAAGGATTTGAGAAGCTACTGTAAACAATTAACATGGCTTATTTTTGTTAGCATCTTTAGCCACTCCTATTTTATTAAGCGTGTAAGAAAAAAATTGACTGTGCGATCTATCGCGATCCAAAACATTTCCAAATCGACCATTTAATTGTTCTAACATATGTGTCAGTGAACCACATCAGACATTGTTAAACTACCTCACTCATCAATTCATTTTAGCTGGAAGGTGAACTTTATTTTCATAAAACGTACTGTGCACTTTTATAAATGTATGTTTTAAAGTACACGATCAGAATATGTTGTAGAGGCAAAAGTTTAACTTTTTTGAAAAATGTAATTTGACAGTTTGATAAACATACCACTGGTTTTTAATATTTGTACTTGAATTACAGTTAGTTACCATTTACTTGTTTTTGCACGTTTAAAAGAAAATGAAATAAATTGTATTTCATACCATTTTGTACTTGTAAAGATGAAATTTGTAATTATTGACATCGTGATATAGAGTTTATTGTATTGTTTACTATGAGGATACATTGTATTGTGAATCATATTGTATCGTCAGATTGATGGCAATGCACACCTCTATTATTTTCATGTCTAGTGGATGTGAAATACATCAGTGTGTGTTTCCAAAATGTACAGACAGGAGATTGATCAGATGTCAGGTGATGTACGTTGGTTTTATTTTGTGTGGTTCTTGGTCACAGATGTTGTTTCCTGTGCTCTGTTCTTCTTTCACCAAACTCTCTGTGTCTCAGGCTACATGTTCACAGATCCAGGAGCTCCCATGTTCAGGAGGCCCCCACCTCCTGGAAGAGGATTCCCCCCGGCCCCCCCACACCCCTCGGGCATGGCAGGTGGGTCTGCACTGCCCTGTAATTGATTATTAGTAAAGCAGAATGTTTTAGTGGTATTTTGTTTGTTGTGTGTAGACGAGTTGTACAGAGAGAGCGTTAGAGCTGCTGAGGAACACGGACCTGAAGCAGAACCCAGGATGGGGGGGGCACCACCAATGGGTCCAACAGATGCTCCGTTCCCCCGCCGAGCTGCTTACAGACCCCCTCCTCCTCCTGATTTCTTCCCCCCGAGGGGCCCTGGGGGGCCCCCCATGATACCAGGTAACTAACACATATTATCTCTAGCATGTTTTCACTCACACTGATGTCATCACTCTTTTCTGTTTCCTGCAGTGTGGGCTCTGCCTCCATCAGGGATGATGCCCCCGCTTCGATTCCCTCCCCCTCACATGCCCCCCATGCGGCTCCCACCCCCCTCCATGGCTCCTCCTTCTTTCCGGCAGTCTTTTCCTCCCCCTCCACACAACCAGCCCCCGCAGGACGCCACAGCCACAGCTGAGGACTCCATCTGACCTATCTGCACCCAGTTTCTAACTGGGCTGTAAACTGGGCTACGTTTTGTTTTTACCACCAGCAGGACGGTCTTTGTCATGACAAGTAATAAGTGGACTTCAGTGTCCAATCAAATCCCTTATTCTGCCTTCTTACACCTCCACCCTCTGCTCCATTTCTTCAGAGGTACAGTTAGAGCTCATCACTGGGAATGCTGGGAGGCCATTCCCAGTGAGTCAGAGCAGGCTTTACCAGACGTACTGTATGTGGTGGTGTTTTATATGGAGCCTTTGAGGAGACTGTGCTGTTGGACTGGATGAATGAGCCTCTGTTAGGTGAGCTCAGCAGGAAGTAGACAGACCTGGCTCCAGCTGCTCAGACGACCTTTGACAACATGTGAATTATTGTACAAATGATTAAGATCTGATAAATAAAGACACTTGAACTGTCCTTGGCTCATTTCAACCTCAATCAAGATGTTTGAGCAGATGGAATAGATTTACTGTTCATAACACTCCAGTGTTACTACAGTAAAATGTTTCTAAAGCTGGGGTTCTCAACCTTGGAGTCATACCCCATTTGGGGTCGCGAGACACTGGGAGGGGGTCAACAGATGCCTTCAAGAAACAAGGAATGTCTGTTGAACAGTTTGAGTGAATTTTCTTATTTTTACCCAACTACACCAAACTTCTTCAAATTTCAATGCCTTTTCTGCACATTTTTTTCCCACTTTCCCAACATTTTCAGCACTTAAAAACCCTTTCCATCACTTTTCCACCTAATGTTGCATATGTTGACCCATTATTGTAACTTTTTACCTTTTTTAACCATAGTTAATGCTTTTTTTTTGCCAATTTAATCCCGTTCATGATTTCTCATGCCCATTATTTGCCAGTTTAAACTACAGTAATTGTTCATACTTATAAAATTTCATTACCCCACCGGCCCTCCACAATTTCTGCCACTTTTAAATCAGTATTGACACTTTAAACCCTTTCTACCATGTTCTGTCTGTTTTTTGCCACTCTAATTTGCAACTCATTTTGCCACCTTTTCCACAATTTTTGGTCACTTTTAAACCCATTTTATTTCTGATTAAAACAAGGATTTACATCTTTAAAATGACTATATACTATAGAACAAACAATAAACTTCCTGGATAACAGTGGATATTATTCATATAAATAAATAAATGTGGTTATCACAGATTTATAGAACAATAAACCTTAATTTTGCTGACTTACTGGATGGACCCCAAAAATCTCTCTCCTTTATTCCCCCTTATAGAGGACCCTGTCTCCACATGACTGTTCTTCAATGTTTATGTCTGTGTTCAACCACCGTCCGCTGCAGTGGGGGTCTCTGGTCTCTGGGACCTTTATTTTGGGGGTCGCAGGCTGAAAAGGTTGAGAACCTCTGGTCTAAAGGATTTTCAGCATTGTTCAGATCTACAGGCATCACCGTCGGAGACAGAAATACATATTTTGAAAACTTGTAGTTTTAACATGTGCAGTAACTTATAGGAGCTTAAAATGATTTAAATTGTGAAGAAATTTACCAAAGTTAATCTTATCAAAGGTTTAGGGACTCAGAATGACAAACAATAGTTAAAGTGACCCTGAAGGAGTTTCAGTCATGTTCCTATGGGGCCTTTATATGTTGCTCTGTGGGAGGAAAACTTCCTTTCTGTAATCATGCTGGTGTCAGACTGACATAACAATGGCCAATGTCATGGTAAAATGCCTGAAAACAGATCTGTCTGGTGTTTGTGACAGGGTTGGGGTCAATTACATTTTTATTTACAATTACGTCTTCAATTATCCATGTTCAATTACAATTATGATGACCAAAATTTTTCCAATTACAAATAAAATTACAATATTTTTTTCCCTGAAGGTCAATTACAATTACGTTCTCAATTACAAACTACTCATTTAAATTACAAATAATCACAATTGTTGAGCCTTTAATTAAAAAAAAAAAACATAAAAAGTAACATTCCTCTTGTGTTTGCAACGCTTATGGATTTTGACTCATGTCTTAAATGTAAAATACACTAAAAAACCTTATCTGTCATCTAATTAGTTTTTCATCTCTACTTTTTAGCCTTCCTTATCCATGAAATAATTGGTAAGCAGAACTAAGTAACGTGTGCTTAGTGCTCCCCCTAAAGATCCCTTTTGGTTATGTCACTGTAGTAAAGACTCCACACCCCCCACCGCCTGCCCCACCCCACAGCTACATGCACACCTTTGCTCTCCCCTAAGACAGTAGCAACCATTCACTGAAAAATCCCAATATAACAGTGACACTATGTGACCATCTGAACAGTATGAGAGAGACAAGTAAAATAAATGATGTGGGAGTAATATGGAAGGGAGCGTGGAAATGTGTGTGATGTGTTTGTTTGCTGACAAAGCAGCTCTGAAGATGGATGGATGGACATTTGTGTGTGTGCTGCCTGATGGAGCGCTGGGTTGCGAGTGTGTATGCGTGCCTGTTGCCCTGTGTGTGATTACTGTGTGTTACTGCTGAGCTGTCACTGCATGGAGTTTCTCCGTTCCTCGGACAAAGGTTTTCTCTGCCTATTTTTTGGGGCTGGCTCCGCCATGAGTTTGAGAAAAGTGAATTTGTAGACAACCATGTGCAGCCACGGGGCTGGTCATAATCTAGCATTAGTTTGTATTGGGCTGCCGTAAAGCAGTAGGTCTGCCACCGGGTCGGAAAGTTGCAAGTGCTGTTTTCTGGCCAGACATCAGGGAGAGATGAAAGACCCCCCAATCACCCCATAAACACTTGTATTACCCTCACCTGGACTACAAGAAGGAAAAGTTACTTAGTTCTGCTTTAATATTGTTGGCGTAGGCTTGTTAAAGTTAAATGCAGTGTACCACACTATTACATATGATGTAAACAACTTAAGGTGTGGTTGTGAATCACTCCTTTTTACAACTTGTTTGTGTAGAATGTTCCACTTTGAGGACGTTCAAACTGTCATGGAGAACAACAGTCCTGCAGCTTTATGGTGTCCGACTGCTCAAACACACCTGATTATCAGGAGGAGAGCTGAATTACACCTTCAGATTTAACAAGCACTTCCACTTTTACTTGACGCTTCCATTAAAAAAAATAAGGAAAGAGAAACAGTTTAAAATAAGAATTTGACACTCGTCATCAGAAACATTTCCACTTTAGTTGTAATTATTTATTCACAGAAAAACCCCACTTCAGTCACATGAACACTACCTGACGAGGTTCACATGTGAAATGCAAATAGTTTTTTTCCTTGTGTAATTCACACAAAAATAAGTGTAGACCATAAAGACTGGACCAGGATCTGTGTGTGAACTGTTAAACCAGAACTGTATGTTAGAGGTAGATACAAGACAGCAGAGAAACATCTGCTTAAAGGTAAGTGATCGCTGTGCTTACACAACGTGTCCCCCACTAAACACTGTACGTGATTCTGACAGGATGTGAACATTGAAGCACTCTGATGTGAGAAGGCAACTTTCCAAAAAGCTTGAAATCAAATTGTCCTAAATTACCTCACGCTCTCTAAAGCAGAGTCCAGTTCCTTCACAAATACTGAAAATAATGTATCCACTCGCAAAATCCGTAGAAAAGTCCAAAAAGTTTCTTGGCATAGTTGAGACAGAGTTTGAGGCTCATCTTTTGACGTGAGGAATTATCACCACCACCAATAAGGAAGCTTCATCAGGAAATGTGTTTTACATGAGTAGTGTCTACACTATGATATTAATCAGACATTTTAAAACAGAACACAAACATTGAGCCGCTGTGAAAAGTGTACAAAGAAAGTGAGGCTGGTGTAAAATGACCAAATAAACTGCCTGTCAGCAGGTGAAGCTTCCTACAGTCTATCCTATGAGAAGTAATGAGAGTCAAAATAAAACTAAAAATTCTGCTGAACAGAAAGCTGGAGTTAAAACGTCCAATAGATTCCAGATCAGATCAAGTGGAGGAACAAAAACATTCTAAAGTATTGTGAAAGATCAGTTCAATGACTTCAACCAAAAATATGTCACAACTTTCAAAATAAAACAGCTATTTGAATATGAAACAGTTTTGTATTATGGATTATTAGGAGTGGCACTTCAAATTAACCATTAAAAAAGCTGTAGAAACTCTTATAAATGTAATGTTAGGCCTAAAATGTTCCACCTGAAATCTCTGCTCGTTAAGGATAGTCAGCCATGTGTGATCTTATCTGTGGGGATCAATAATAATAATGCATCCACTGCGTTTTGTCGTCAATGAAGTCCAAACTGAGGTCTGCAGCACCAACGAGGCCGTCCAATGGCAGTGAGAGATGCCTTTAAGCTCCGCCCCTTTGTGTCTCAGCAGTTGAGGATGGGTCTGCTTCTGTCGGCTCGAAACGGGAACACAGCAGTGTCTGAGTCAGCTTTCCCTCTGTGGGGGCCCAGCGTGGCCACAGCCTGGGGTTGGGGGGGCAGGTAAACACACACAAACATGGTTAGAACACAAAGGATTAGACACACACTGACACACACACTGACACACACCTTTCTGATGGCCGTCCAATCCTCTAAGATGTCCAGATCAGGCAGCATGTAGACGATATACGGCCGTAGATGAAGTTAAAGAAGAAAACACCAACACACAAGGAGGATTCTGGTACCTCACACTCGGAGGTGAAAGTGACTGATTACCAGTACTCACATTACTGTAATTTAGTTGCTTTTATGGGTACTTGTATTTTTTTGAGTATATTTCTAAATCAGTAATTTTACTTGTACTTATGAATGTTTTAAAAGAAGTAATTCATTACATTTCTACACCCGTTACTGAGTAAATTATCATTTTTTTGTTTTAAAATGATCAACGGACATTGTTGTGAAACTACAAAAAGTGAAATTACCAGAAAACAATTAAATGCATCACATCATAGCCGAACAATCAGATTCAAACGTAATGCACATACGCCAAAACACCATTGAATGCTGGTTATTTTCTCATTTTTAGAGTTCATAAATATAGCTATACTTACTTATTTTTAATTGAATTCATTGGTGTTATTTTATTTTTTTAATAATTGTACATTTTGTCAAACCTTTTATTTTATACAGAGGCCTTTGTGTAAAACAAATTAATTTTCCAATTTTATATCTTCCTTTTTATGTTAATACACGAGATGTTTACTGTATGCAAGGGAACCGTGGCACGATTTATTACCAAAAATAAACATGATGGGGGGGGTGAAAGTGACGAGTAACTTTTACTTAGAGTACTATTTAATTGAGCTACTTTTCACTTTTACTGCATTTTATGTAGGACTTACTTTGACTTGAGTACAATTTAAATCAAGTAACAGTACATCTACATGAGCAGCATTTATCAATACTCTTTACACCTGTGGAAATATCAGACTAACAGGGTTGGGAATCTCTGCTGTTGTCCACCGCACACAAAGGAGCAGTGGAAGGATATCAGACACCACTGAGGGTCGTCGTCTCTTCTTGTCTGGACTCAGAACGTCTCTCCTCTTCTTCCTCCCTGAGAGCTCATCATTCCACAGCTCTGAAACACACACAGTGACGTGCGACACTAAAAACTCCTCCAGGGCCACAGTTTGTTTAACTGTCCCCTTAACTGTGTCTGTATCAGCGCAGATATGAACCAAGGTCGGTGCATGATTTGGGTTTAGCATCACAATGTCCTCACGACACATTGAAATACAGATTGATTGAGACATATGGAGCTCAATCCCTCAGGCTGTCAGTGTGAATGCTTCAGGGTTTGTCAGATAGAACATGTGATGTCATTGTGGGCCTGTACTACGAAGTTGGATTTCCTCTTATCGAGCTAACTTCCGGGATTTATTTGGTGTGTGCTAACGTCTTACTGAGCTAAATCACCATGGTAACTTGGGCTGAACACCTAGGAACATACTACAGTGAAACAATGAGCTCTCATCTCAGGTGTGTGTGATAAATTGAGGATGACTACCCGAATAGAAACATGTCTGTGATGTAATAAAGTGTAACTGATCAGAGCACTGTCCGTTTATCATCCCATGGATTAATTAAGCACTATCACACGAGAGGGATTGCTGATATTTCACACAACAGCACGATCTTGAGTGTGATATTGCTTTTATACAACAGTTCTACAAACACATTTTATTATTTAACAGTAATAAGTGACAAGAGAATATGATGTGTTTGTTTATTTGTAAAGAGCACAAAGACTACGTTCACACTGCAGACAAATGTGACCCAAAGCCAATCCATTTGCACATATAGAACCTGTATCGATCTGTTAAAGACAGTCTGAACAACACAATTCAGATTTGAATGGACTCTGCATCATTGAAGATGCTGACATCCCTATTATATAAATACTTTTTTTTGTAATATACTATATAAACAGTCCATTGTAAAGATGTAGCTGCATCACAGCAAACAGTTAAAGTGATAAACCTGGCTCTTTTCTTTTTCACTTTCCTTAAAGTGATGAAGCACTGACTTCTTTCTCAGTGTGACACACAGCCGTACGCTGGACGCCTCCATATTTACTTCTGTAAACACCGTGGGGTCATGGGTGACCTTAGGACCTCTTCTGCGCATGTGCGTCAACTCAGGGTCACATTCCATTAATACTCCAAACTGGTTGAAGACACATTTAATATGTAATATTATTATTTATTATGTACTGTAATTTCCGCACTATAAGACGCTACTTTTTTCTCACACTTTGCGGCTTAAACAATGACGCGGCTAAATTGTGGATTTTTCTCGGTTTCATAAGTTTCATACCGCCACAAAATTGAGCTCCGTCACATTAGAGCAGGTGGAACAATGAAATTGTTAACATTAAATCATTCTTGCTTGTTCTGAATCATTCTGATCACACATTTTGTCATGATGCACACTGCCTCACATAGCAACGATGCGGAGAAGTGATGTCAGAGAAAGAGAGAGAGAGAGAGAAGGCGCCCGCTGCAGCAACAGCAGCAGTGTGGATCATATCCAGGCTGTTCTGATCTCCACTCCATCTACAGTAAAAGTCAGCCAGTTTGTAATAGTAGCAGAGCAGCATAAAGTTGGATTTGTTCAGAGGCGATCACGATAGTATTCTGACTCAGAGTCAGACTCGCTGTGATCGCTCCGTGGTAGTTTACGGTAAAAAGAGCGGTCAAAGCGGTGTATCTGGTTCCAGTAAACAGTGACCATAAAAAGCTGTAAATAGACTAATATGTAGACGTGGGGCAGTGAGGACGAGACTTCATGTAATAAAGGAAACTTATCAGTTGAAATAAGGACACTTCCGTGATTGGCCGAGTTGTCCGAAGGGCACCCTCATCAGCCAATAGGGTGCGGCCTATGTTAGGCTGCGGCATTTGTGTGAATTTTTTCAAGAAAATTGCTAAATTATTATAATGTGGCCAATAAAACAGTGCGCTTTATAGCCAGGAAATTACAGTAGTATGAACAACCTGCAGTGTGAACGTAGTGACAGTGTACTGTAGTGTGGAGCCCAACATGTAACTGTATTTAGATCAGCTGTACAGCGGAGTGATATGATCAAAGTGCTGTTGTTTCCCTATATCAGCACTCTTGGAATGTCTGTCGTCCAATCATATCACTTGGTCGGAACTAACTGTTGTATAATATTGTATAATCTCATGCTTTTACGCATTAACAGTGTCAGCATTTTCCTGCCTGCGTTTATTCATTCATTCCTGTTTTTCTGCAGCAACACTATTATTTTTGGTCTGAATTATGGTTTTAAATTTTTCATATTTCGAAAGAATTATTCCTCAATTGTGACACAAATTGCTCTACACAATTTATCCATGTTTGTTATTGGTCCGATGCTGCAATCTCCACCCCTGTCACAGTAGCGCACACACAGAATGTCTGAGATCACCTCACTGAAGTAAACATATTTATATTCTGCTTCGTAGTACAGGGTCCGTCTGAGAGAGAATGTTTGGTTAGTTAAGCTACACATATCCAGCTACTGTACGTAGTACAGGCCCTTGAGGCTTGGTTGTTACCTGAGGTGATGTCGATACTGTGTCTGTCCTCCTCCAGTCTTCTGATCTTTTCCTCCAGTTCACTCTGCACTGTGTCCAACAGTAGTAACTTCTCACTCTGCACACACGGGACAAACTTTAACTCTAGGAGTGGAACAAGTGCACTGACACATGGACGTGTGTCTGTGTCTCACCTCCCAGTGTTGGCTCGCTGCCTGGATCTCACAGTCGTATTTGTTCTTTACAGAGTCCAGACAAAGCTCCCTGTAAATACCTGACACACACAGACAGACACACAGACACACACACATAGAGCTTTAACAGAGCAGTGAAAGGCCTGAGAATAAAAAAATGGGTTTGTGTGTATTTTAACTTACCAGCCACCTTGGTGCGGACTTGCATGTTCTCCAGAAGCACCGCCAGAGGCTCCAGGTACTCTGATGCTCGGCCGGCCTCCACCTCTGACAGCTTACTGTTGACCTGACTGAGACGCTCTCGATACAATCTGCAACGCAAACACATGGAAATAAACATGGGAATATAGAACTTTCCCACGTTAGGCAGAAGGTTAGGTTTCCTGAGTGAATCTCACTGGTCTCTGAGGTCATTAAACTGTTTCTCCAAATTGGACATTTCATCGAGACACTCCATCCTCCTGCGCTCACAGTCTTCCTCGTCCATTTCTGAAACAGGAGAACAAATTATTATTCGTACACGTCCACATGAGTTAACTGAGTATGACTAGTTTTGCTGCCACATACTGCTGCTGTCTATCAGGGTTAGGGTCAATTATAATTGTAATCGCGTAATTGACAATTAATTACAATTATGGCACAATTATAATTGTATTAAAAAAATATGTTGCTTTCGTAATCATAATTACATTGAAATTGAGTTTAGATAATTGTATTAAGCAATTGAAAATTGCTAAATACATTGTTCTCATAGGAGTTCTTTTTAGTATTATTTTTCTTCTGCAACTTCTTTGTCCTAGAACTCCTCCTAGGCTATTAATGCAGCACGAATGACACGTGTCATCTCATAGGGGCTATGTCAACGATGTGCAGTCGATCTTTTTTGGAGCCAAAATGTCAAAGTCAAGGTCGCGTCAAGTGTCAAAAAACAAAATTTTCCATATCTCTACAAATATTTATCGTACAAGTTTGATGCTCACATTTCTGAAAAGCTCATCTCAAGAGGTGTATTTTATTTAACTGGACTGAAGCTGTACGACCTACCAATAAAAAGACTGGTAGGGGTCAAAGTTCATGATGTCACAATAACATGGCCACAAATTAAGATACAGTGCTCAGACTGGTACCATTGAACAACATTTCCTTCATTTTGTGACCTTGACCTTCACTCAAGGTCATACTTAAGGTCAAGGTCAGTCTTCTGTTTTTTCCTGCATTATTACTTTCAATTTAATTAATAAAAAGAGCAAACTTGTCAACAATTTTTTTTAATTTTCTTTTGTCTGCACATGCTGTCAAAGGTCATGAATACAAGAAGTGCAATCTTTTTTAGACAGCAATGCATTTTTTTGTTATTGCAATTAAATAAATTGCATTATTTTATTGCATAAATTTGACCATCACCAGCCCTCCCTAAGGAAGGGTAAGAAACACTTTATTAAAGGGAGAATATAAAAAGAGAGGGCAGTGTTACACCTAGGTGAGGGGGTGGGGGATGTTTCTGATGCTAATATGCATTTTTATGCCGATGATACAATTATTTATTGCTTCGGATCATCTCTTGAACAGGCTCTTAATTCCCTGCAGAAATCCTTTGTTTCTGTCCAGCATTCGCTGACTAATCTAAAACTGGTTCTCAATGCTGAGAAGACCAAGCTAATGTTGTTCTCTAATCATAAGAAGGTGCCTCAAGCTCCCCCGGTCGTGTCCACTCTTGAAGGAATTGTCATAGAAGTGGTACATGAATATAAATACCTTGGTGTTGTAATTGATGATTCCCTCACTTTTAAACTTTTCATTGACAAACTTGTGAGGAATTTAAAACTTAAATTGGGTTTCTTCTTCCGCAATAAGACATGTTTTTCTTTTGGTGTAAAGAAGCGCCTTGTCTCTGCCACATTCTTATCTGTGTTAGATTATGGTGACCTTTTTTATATGAATGCTTCTTGTACATGTCTTCTGATGGTGGACTCTGTTTATCATTCTGCTCTGAGGTTCATCACAAACTGTAGAGCCAAGACACATCACTGTGAGCTGTACTCTCGGGTGGGATGGCCATCCCTGCACACTAGGAGGCAGTGTCATTGGTTTACTTTTGTTTATAAGGCTCTTCTTGGATTACTGCCCTCTTACATCTGTACATTACTTACAAAGAGAAGCACGAACACTTATGCACTGAGATCCAATGATCAGCTGTTGCTCACAGTTCCTTTTGCCCGCACAGAGCTGGGGAAAAAAGCCTTTGTACATGCAGCTCCTTGTGCTTGGAACACACTGCAAAGAGACTGGAAATTGACTGAATTGTTATCCTTGAATGCTTTTAAAATGAAACTGAGAGAATTTGAGACTGCCTCAGTTGTCTGTAATTGTTTTATTTGATTCTTATGTTATCCTGTCATTTTAATGTAATGTAAATGTATTTCTGTTCAGTGTTGTAACTTTGCTGCCTCTTGGCCAGGACTCCCTTGAAAAAGAGGTTTTTAATCTCAACGGGATTTTTTTTCCTGGTTAAATAAAGGTTAAATAAAAAAAAAAAAGAGAGCAGGGAGGAGCGATTCAAGGTAGAGAAATGGAAGAGTGGGGAGGAGTTGATTACTGTAAAGTGAGATGTGAAGTTGTAGGCGTGGGGCTTAACTATAATGGTGGTGGCTGTGGGCAGAGGGAAGGAGTGAGTGGTAATACCTGAAACAGGTGTTTGGGATCAACGTGTCTAAAGTTAAGCCCACTACAAGTTTTATCCCACAGTCCAAGGCATGCTAATGCATCGTAGACTGATGTATGTGCAAGATACTATCACTGTAAACCCAATTTTTTCAATTTTCAATTGCCAAATACATAGTTTACTTTGTAATTGTCATGAAAATTCTATAAACATTGTCAATTATGATTTGATGCAAAACTGGGGAACCACGTTACAGTTCTATGTACAGTTCTATATATATGTAGTTAACAATTATTAAAATGTGTTTTATATCAAGCTTTCCCATATTTTACTATTTTTAAAAAAATGAAATCATGGGGTATAGTCTACTGGCACAGAAAGAAGGCTCAGATGCCCACACCAAAAAAATTAAAAACTATATTTTGATTGATTAGTGAGCCTAACAAGGTAACCAATAGATAAGACAGAAAAAGATGATAAATAATTGTTTTTAGTGTATTTTACAGCTGATTTAGAACCCGTTATCATTAGAAAAGCTAACAGAAAGCTAACACAAGAGGAAGGTTAACTTTTATTAGGTTATTTATTACACACTTAGTAATTGTGATTGAAGGTAATTGTAATTGACTTTCTGAGGATAAAAATAATTAAAATATAATCGTAATTGGAAAAAATGCTGGTCACTGTAATGGTACATGGATAAATGAAAACATAATTGTATCGACCCCAACCCTGCTGTCTACCACAATGCAAACACATGTGTGTGCCTGTAACTCTGTCTAGGCCACTGATTCTCAACTGATTTCAGGAGGAGAAGAAAATCAATGTCATTAATAGTTTTTTTTTCCCCAACAAAAACTCCAATTATTTTATCAAAAGCAGAAAACTAAACTAAAAAATTACCAATTTCACTGTTAGAATATCAGATTAGTTGGTGCTACAACAATCCTTTTCTTTACTTCTTTCACATTAAAAACAGGTCTGCAAACCCACTCCCATAACAGCAAATTTTGGGTCACACCACCTGAGTTACATCTCAGTCGTTGGGCAAAAACTACTGTATGGCTGCTTTTGGTTCTCTCTTGGCAGGTCTGTGAACATCATTTAGGTCCAGACCCAGCAGTTGAGAAGCTCTGGTCCTGGGTGTACCTTGTTGTTTATCTGGGATGGGCTGCAGCCCCAGCTGAGCTGATCAGGTAGTGGTACATTAGCTCACCTGAGCTGTCTCCATCCTCTGAGACAGAGGAGGTGTCAGAGTCCTCCTCCTCTGTGCTGGAGGCCTCCTGCTCATGCTCCTCCACCTCCATCTCCTCCGCTGTGCTCTCCTTCTTCTCCCGGTCACGATGCACAGGCATGGCTCTCACTCAACTTTAGCCTGGGAAAACAAACATTTAACATTCATTAAACTAAGTTTTTCTTATTGAAACAAAACAGCTGCTACTGACATCAGAATCAGAAATACTTTATTTATCCCAGGGGGAAATAACTTGAGTTACAGAGGCTCAAGAAATATTACAAAAAAAAGGATAAACACTAAACAAAGAAAGAAAGAAAAACTTACATAATCAAGTAAAAGATTAAATACAAGTGCACACATTACAGTAGATAAACAATAATAAAAATAGACAAAAGTACAAATATAATACAGGTATATATATATATAACATATCTGGCTGTTAGATACTGGGACACATCATCAGTAGTAGTCCAGTGTCACTCAATCATGGTACGTGTACCCTTGGGCTACAGGAGCACATTGCAGGGGGTCCATGTGGACATTTATCAATAAATTGCAAACAAATAGGATCAATCTAAAAGCAGCATTTACCAAGTATGAGATGATTATTTCTGATCAAATATGAGGTTACATGTGGTGTAATGCCTGAAAAGCTAAATAGAAATATCCAGAGGTGAAAATAATGGATTACAAGTACTCACGTTACATTGAGTTGCTATTATGGGTACTTGTACTTCTTTTTGAGTATATTTCTAAATCACTAATATTACTTGTACTTACGTACATTTTAAAAGAAGTAATTTGTTACATTTCTACACTCAACCATTACTGAGTTAATTATCATTTTATTTCTGTTTCTTGGTCTCTTCATAAACTGCTGACTTTATGAAGGCACAATGGACATAATCTATATATTCTTAGTCGTGCCATGCATTCACTTATGCTTAAATTGAATTCAATGTACTGGTGTTATTTTACTTTAAAAAGAATTGTACATTTTGACAAACCTTTTATTTTATATTTTATACAGATGCCTTTGTGGAAAATAAATGAAGTTCCAATTGTGCAAGATTTTATGTCTTCCTTTTTATCTTTATACATGAGATGTTTACTATATGCAAGAGAAAACAATTAAATGCATCACATCATAGCTGACCAATCAGATTCAAACGTAATGCACATACGCCAAAACACCATTGAATGCTGGTTATTTTCTCTCATTTTTAGAGTTTATAAATGTAGCTATACTTACTTATTTTGAATTTAATTCATTGGTGTTATTTCATTTTTTAAATAATTGTACATTTTGACAAACCTTTATTTTATACAGAGGCCTTTGTGTAAAATAAATGAATTTCCAATTTTATCTCTTCCTTTTTACGTTAATACATGAGATGTTTACTGTATGCAAGGGAACCGTGGCACGATTTATTACCAAAAATAAACATGTGCATCTACTTGAGCAGGATATATCAGTACTCTTTACAACTCTGGAAATATCAGACCAACAGGGTTGGGAATCTCTGCTGCCGTCCATCTCTGAAGCAAACGTGAATAAATACAAAACTAAGTACGGAGGGTGTCCCTACTCCCCAAATGTTCACATAATGTTATGTAGAGATTCTTTCTGCAGTTGTCATGTAACATGACTTTCGGTGCTGCACTTCCTTGATACGTCTATTCAATTTTTGTATTAATGAGTACATTTTAATGTTTGATGACAATTATTTCATCATAAGACTTGCATTTACAATACAATTTGTGGTGACGTAAATATAAATACCGACGCATTCTGTTAGCATGTTAGCTATGCTCTGAAAATGCCAGCGAAATCTCCACGAACCTTTGACTATAAAACTAAACAAATTGATTGTAAAACAATGTACAACTCACCAGAGATAAGTGAACACTTTATAGACTAACAGTAAACCAAATATCCTGGTAATAATATCAATATAGTGTTTTCCCTCCGTTTAAATTTCACTCGTGTGTCCGAGCTAAGCTAAAAACAAATCACCACAGGACTCTGCTTTATGTGCTGGGAAATGTTGTTTTCACTCTCAGGAGGAACCAGGCTAAAAGAGAAATGTAAACTACGTTACCCACAGTCCAGTGCGATAAATCAGGGCGCACAGTTAAAGTCGAACTGTCAAAAAATATTTTAACATAGCAGATTAATACATTCACAGAAGAAGTTCGGTATAGTTTCTAAAACATAATTGTTTAATGACATATACGTGTGTCGGATAAAGTTGGTATGTTGTTTGGGTTGAATTTCTCTGCTATCTGTTTTTTTTCCTGCTCTCTACTCCGCCATGATGTTTTAGCAGCTTGGCCATTAGAAGTGGAGGAGACTTCGGTGGATGGATGCCCTAGCCCGGCTATGCCGCAAACACAGTGGACTATGTTTGTTCACAATGCGCCATCTCCCAATGGATTTATTCCCGGATAGTGTCCACGTAGGAGCGCCGTGCTGCTGAGTCACTGTTGGAGATTAGCGCTAGCAGCTGCTGTTTCAGTGCTTGTAGCTATAGCATAAGCATTACCTCCTGTCTGTCTGCCGTAACACTCCTCCTGTGTCGCCTGCCTCTGGAATGTTCTCCAAAAAGCCTCATGGGGATGTTAAGAAATCCACACAGAAAGTGCTGGACCCGAAGAAGGACGTGTTGACGAGGCTCAAACACCTCCGTATTGTCATAGGTAAGAGAGAGCCGTTACCAAGCAGCTAGCATGTTAGCTGTCCGGTGTTAAACATTCATCACCTGCTAGACTTGCTTTGGATGTAAACACACAAACACAAGCGTATTGTCACTATCTGACACACATTCTTACGTGTTAATACTGCCTCACGAATGCGGCTTTGTAGTATGAATCATTGTAATTTTTTGCCATATATATGTGTGTATGTGTGTGTGTGTGTGTGTGTGTGTGTGTGTGTGTGTGTGATGCATTCGCCTGAGATGACAGCACTGACAGACAAGGGGAATATATGTGCCTGTAACGAATCGCTTACGTTTGAAAAAGCTGTGTGTAACTATTGTCAGAGACTCTATTTATTACATAGTTAATGTTTGATTTATGTATGGATTAACGACAATGTGCTGGGACTTGTGTACAAACAGTGGACCTACCGGCTGTGTTGTTGTGGTTGCTACAGGGGCGTGTCTGCGTGGCCCTGCGCGTGTGTGTGTGTGCGTGCAGTAGAGATTCGTAACTTATCCTGTGGTTTTAGAATCAACAACATTCAAGTAGACTTCAAAGATTCAAGCCAAACAGACACAGTTATCATAAAAACAACATAGTATGATAAAATTCTGTCGGAATAAAAAGTTAATTGCAAGTTAATCTGTATAAAAGTGCATGGTATAAAATATCAAACACACCAGTGCAGGGGTGGAGTGGAGCAGCGATTTTAAAAGTGGGGGTGATTTAATTCAATTTAATTTAATTAATTTACTTAAACCACGATAAAGCTTAAAGGTAATTTTGCAATTTCCTTTGTCCCATTTTTGCCTATTTTCACACAAAAATGACACTTCCTTTTGCCAATCAATATCCCTTTTCCTAAATTGTGTCAAGTTTTGCGTTCTTTTTGCCGCTTTTCATCCAAATAAGCTACTCTTTACACAATAAATAACACTTGTTTTTTTCCCTACATTTTGCCTCTCTTTCTTCCACGTTTGCTCTTTTTCACTGTTTGCCACATTTTGCTCATATAAACTACCTTTTGTCATTACATAACACCTGTTTCCTCTTTTATGTCAATTTTTTGGCCACTATTGACTGCTTTTGGCCAATTTTTGTCACTTTTCACTCTTTTTTTTGCCACATTTTTGCCACTTTTGGACCATGTTTTGCCACCATTACTCATTTTTTGTCACTTTACCCATCACCATTAACTCTTAGTTTACCTTCTTGGAACGGCGGCTTCGTCAAATAGCTGGCTATGATCGGCTTGATCACAATGAATTCCTCTGTAAAAAGTGAGGGGATGAATTTTTGTTTTTACGAAAGCGCGGGTGTTGCATCCCCCACGGGTGAGATGCACCTGCACCAGTGGTAGGGTTTTGGTTAGTTGGGAATATTTAGAGGATGTTCAAGTTTTTAAAGATAGAGAGTTAAAGAAAGATGAATATGGATGAAAAGAAAGTAGAGAGAGAGACATATTGGCTCTCAAACACATCCGAAAAGGGAAATAGCTGCTATTTCCCTTCTTTGTGCTGTACGGTAGCTGAGTTTCCTGTTTACTTTGTAAAAGTGACTTCAGGTGCAGAACAGCCTGGGAACCACTTAAATAGGAGCTTTGTTTTAGTTCTAGTGATTGATCTTGTATTATTATATAAATCAAGTCCCATTGCAGTTTAACAAGCAAAAACTCTTTTTCAAATACAATAAATGAGGCTATGTGGTCCTCACAGACATTTGGCTTACTTTCAGGTGCTAGCACAAGGTACAAAGTTTAGTAGCACAAAAAAGTTAGTTGCACTCCCAGGTGGGCAGTTGTTTAACATGTTTATTGGTCAAATACATTAGATAGTGATCAGTGCTGTGTAGCATAGGGGCCCCCTAACATTGTAATTTTGATCCCCTACGGTGTGTTTTCATCAGCGTAGGGAGGCTTTTTTGTTGTTTTTTTCTTTTTTGAAATTGTTACTGTTGTTATAATTGTTGCACACTTGGACATGCACGTGTCCATAACAGTCCCAATATTACTGCGGGTCCCTCATAATACCTCATTTAATTTTGAATCAAATGTGATTTCTTGTCTCTCACAGTGTCTGTGAGTATGTATTAGTGGAGGACCTATACTAGTAGTGCAAAGGATCATCATTGATCCGTGATCCGCACGGTTTGGCACGCACGTGGTCCGACCGACCGACCGACCGAGAGCGAGCGAGCTGACCAGCGCATGTGTGGTTCGGGCTCCTGGTCATAAACTGCGTGTGAGAGAGAGAGAGAGAAACAACTCTGTATGCTAGCGTTCGTGTGTGCGTAATTAGTCCGTGTGAATGTCATGTTTATGCCTCCGTCCATCCATGTCTTTTAAGGCTCCTATTAAATAAATATTGGCTCTAGTCCGAATGACCATCCTTGACTATTGTACTTTTTTTTTTTTCCTTTCCTTTTTTTCTTTTAATCTTTTTTGATGACATGGGCATGTGCTAGTTTTTAATTCACTCTCCATGTTTAAAAAGAAGGTGTCATATATTGTATTGGATATTGTCACACTCCTATTGGATTGACACCTCAAGTTAAATGTTGTTTGCATTTAATGAGCAGAAAAATGTTGCACTAAATGTTCTACAAAACAAATGGAGAGCAAGTTATTTGTTTGGTCTTTTTCTTTTTTTTTTTCTGCTGATCCAAAAAATTATTCAATTTGTGACTCAAAACCGTGATACGACCTGAACCGTGAGTTTTTAGATCCGTTGCACCACTAACCTATATCAAGCATGACTAACTCTTTAACTACATTCATCATGACCCTTACTAATTCAACAAAGTACTTTTGGCATTAAAGTATGGCAGTAACAAAGATTTAAAAAAACAAATAACAACTGCCTGCGGTGTGTGTCTCTGCCCTCTTGGTGCTGCGTGCCGCATATTGGTGTGATGGGCTGGTGGGTATTTGATGATCACTGAATTCTTTGTGCTGGCAAGCAAGAGTGGGGGTTGATTTGAGGGCACTCTGAGAGGCTCGGCCTGTGTGGCTTGCGGCGTCCGGGTGTCTTAGGCAGCCAGGAGTACGGCCGTCGTCCCGGGGCGGGATGCTGCCAGTGCTGGTGCCAGTGGTGCCTCTGGACCAGTTCCCTGTGTGCCTGTTGTCCAGCCTTTGCTGGCTCTGAACCTGGCCACTGTCCGTCAACCGCTGTCTGCCTGTCTGGCGCAAGACTGGTTGCCCCTGGTTGTGGGTCTCTGCCCTTTTGCTGGGGTCTCGGGCGGGGACTCCATGGGCCTCTCCCCTGGGGGATTGGGAGCTGGTAGGGGTCCTTGGTGTGTGGGGTTGTGGAGCCGCCTGGGTGCGTTGGTTCCTCGGCTCTTTGGGGCTTCCTCGAGTGTGTGTGCGAGGACGGTTGCCGCTTGTCGGTCTGCGGTTTTTGGGGCGTCTGGGTGGTGGTTCGGCCGTGGGGTGGGTGGCCTGGGCCTCCTTGGCTTACATTGGTGCTGCTGGCCTGGCTGGTTCTTTGAGCCGGTGACGGCACCTGGTTCCACAATAGCGGCTAAATTACATCTGTGCTGGTGTTTGGTCAAAACATAGCATTAAGCAAGGGGGAGGTTTAAGACCCTGTATTATTGAGGTATTTGAGAGTGCTGTTTTGGGGGTGTGTCCCTGGATTTGCATAGACCTCCCCCTTCTCCCGCCTCTCTCTTCCGTGACAACTTCCCCATCCTTCACTGTCTATAGAGCCGAGGCAGCAGCCCCTCCCTCATGCTCCAGTGACACGGCTTCCTCAATTTACCATAACAAAGTTAAAGCGTTTAACTTCTTGAATAAGCCTACATTCTGAGTGAACTCATCCTTTAGTAACTCTGTAAGTTTATCACTGAAACTGTAAAAGCGGCGCTGTTAATGGTAAGTGCTGTAAATATACTGCCATAGAAGAAGTGATCAGCCCTCTTTCTCCCCTGTCACCCGGCTACACACACACACACACACACACACACACACACGCACACACACAGTTCACTGGAACAACTAAAAACCACCACTATGTTTAAGCGACTGATCACGGGCGATTGAAGTGAGGTTAGGTGTGAAAAATAATGGCAGTCTTCCGCAAAAGTTTTCATCAGGTTGGGTGTGGAGTCCATGTGTGGAGTTACCAGCGGAGGGGAGGGTGTTTTCTTTCCCAATTTAGCTTGTAACGTCACAAACTTAGAAAATTTGAAACCGAGCAATTTTCTCTGTAATAAGATTTACACTAACCACAAACAAACGACTGGATGGTTTTACTTTTATTTCACATTTTGTGTGCCGGTGGACACTCAAGTTACCTCATGTGATCAAAAAAATTGAAAAAGTGGATATTTCATATGTCCCCTAAAAGGGTCAAACATACTCTGGTGGACTCCACGCAGACTGCATAGTCGATTCTATTAGTTTGTGGGC
Organism: Gouania willdenowi; assembly: GCF_900634775.1. Lineage (NCBI taxonomy): Eukaryota > Metazoa > Chordata > Actinopteri > Blenniiformes > Gobiesocidae > Gouania > Gouania willdenowi. The sequence goes on along the minus strand of NW_021145219.1, from coordinate 451,736 downwards.
AACTGTAGCTCAGTGGTAGAGTGAGTCGTCCAGTAACCCAAGGGTTAGTGTTTGGAATCCCGCTCTATCCAAGTCATTGTTGTTGTGTCCATGGACAAGGCCCTTTACCCACATTTTCTCGTATGAATGGGTACTGTATGAATTGTGCGTGAATGTCGGTTGTGGTCAAAGGGGCCGTAGGCACGAAATGGCAGCCACGCTTCTGTCAGCTATATTGTAGTTTATCACCACTGGTATGACTGATGTGAATGATTCATGGTTTCTGTACGTGCTTTGAGTCAGCTTGAAAACAGCGCCATATAAATCTAAGTCATTATTATTTTTTATTATTATTATTCCATTAAAATCCAACTTTTCCCACAATTCTTAGTGGTTCTCTGTATTCCTAGTAGCTCGTCTGCCAGTCTCTCCTCTAAGCTCGTGTTCATTTTTCCTGCTCTGTTTCACCAGGCGGTGAAATGAAGGTCGGTGTGTTACATTTAATGAGGGTTGATACAATGCCGAGCAGTGTTTTGTGTGACACCAGGTACGCGGAGAAGTCAGTTAATTGTCCTGGCAGACTCCCCACCATGTACGCCCGAGTGTGTTTGAGTCTTAAGATCGGTGTTGCGTCACTCTTTTCAATCTCTCTACATTTGTCACCGGACTGGTTCAATAGATTACACCCAACAACACAATGCATTACATTGCACTTTCAAAACACCCAAAATAGTTGACTCATTCTATTATCCCACCCTGACTCCCTCCCCCCTTTTCCTTTTCCCCTCACCAAGGTGTAACTTTGCCCTCTCTTTTTGTTTCTTCCTTCTAATAAAATTTTTCTTACCCTTCCTTATGGAGGGCTGGTGATGGTCACAATTCAGCAATAAAATATGCATATTTGTTTCGTTGCAATAATAAAAATAGATTCCATAGCTGTTTTTAGGAGTGCACCGATTGCAATTTTCTGGCCGATCACCGATTTTTTAAAAGCCTGACCTGCCGATTCTGATTCTTGCCGATCCCGTTTGTTTTTGGTTTTTTTTTGAGAGCATACACCTTGAATATTCCAATCTTATTTTATTGTAAAACATTGAACAATATCCACAAAACAATACAAACGTGTTGTTTTAACTGCACATGAGGAAGTTATCTTGTATATAAATTAAAAGTTTAGAAGATTGCTGTCCAAAATACTAAATTATATCAGTTTTTATTAGCCTTTCATTTTTCACATTTTAAAGACAAACTAAACTTGTCCGTCATGTCACTCTGCAGACCTGTTTTCAGCTCTTTGTCAAAAATGAAGTGCACAGCAGTATTTTGGTTTTACAAATCAAGAAAATCACAGGGTTTGGCGTAGATGATAAAATTATAATCTACAGGACAAACTAAAAAAAAACCATCTTAAACAACCAATAAAGTGTCCTGAGTTTTAAGTTTCCTTGTAGTGCAAAAAATAAAAAAAATGTCCAAATGCAGCAGCTTTGTGGATATTTAAATGTAAAAATATCAATCTAAAAATAATCTGCAACAGTTTACAAGATAAAAGCCCCTAAAAGTCAAACATCCTAAAAAATAATAAAGTGCATCATGTGTAACATTTTCATAAGTCAAAGGGTAATGACAGAATGAACATGATGGCACAGGTTAGTTGTTCTCAAACTTATTACAGTCAATTGTTCATTAGATGCAGGTTTTTTATTTATGTCCAAAGCCATGAGCTCCATAATTTTCTTCATAGTCGCTTTGCTCTTTTCACTGATCATAAGCACTAACAGCACTCCACTAGCTGTATGCTTCGTTAGTTTTAGCATTAGCTTGATTTCTAGCTTCAAATGCTCCACACTCAGCGGTGTGGCTGTGTGTTATAGTGAATGAGGTAGAATTTTGTTTGCTGCTCCACCAGGACTTATTTCCGAGTTACAAGAATTACAAATTGCGATCATTTGCTCTTTTTTTGTGTACTACTACCTCTCTGACTGTTGTTGTTTATATCCTGTGTAGCAGAGGCCAGCGCAGCACGCACACCTGAGCTGGTAGGCGGGTCTGTCAGTCATCTCACAGCAGAAGAGGACAGTGGCTGACTTTATGACAGACTTTAAGACGTTTGCGGAGGTAAAAAAAAAATCAGCGAAAAAGATTGGTTTTAAATCGGCACTGATCGGCCGGCTGGTCGATCGTTGCATCGTGGCCATTCCAGCCTGTCATTGCCCGATCCCATTAGATCTCGGAAGCTAAGCAGGTCTGGGCCTGGTTAGTAGTTGGATGGGAGACCACTGAGAATTCCAGGTGCCACAGTGGGGTGGCAGTCACCCAGTGGTATCTGTCATTGTGCCCTTGGGCAAGGCACTTCACCTACATTGCCTAGTATGAATGTAGTGTGTGTGTGAGTGAGTGTTGGTGGTGGTCGGAGGGGCCGATGGCGCACTATGGCAGCCTCGCTTCCGTCAGTCTGCCCCAGGGCAGCTGTGGCTACAATAGTAGTTTACCACTAAGTGTGGAGTGAAAGAATAATGCCTTAATTCTGTAAAGCGACTTTGAGTGTCTATGATAAAGCGCTATATAAAACTGATGCATTATTATTATTATTAGCTGTTTTATGTTTTTCCACTACATGTAATGTTGACCTTCCGCAGCTTGTGCAGACAAGATTAAAAAAAATAAATGAAGTAGTGCAGATGTAGAGCAGAGCTTTGAGCTGACAGTGAGTGCAGCCAAACACCCACCATAACAGTTTGTCTGAATGCAAGCTCAGTATCAATGTAGTGTCTGGACAAACTTCATCAGCCCGTTTGAAGATGTTGACATTTGTCTGCTTGTCTGCCCTGAATGTGTCCATAGCTTCAACAAGGGCAGTGAATCAGAAATGTTTAGTGAGATACACATCAGTGTAACTTGATGTTACATGACAGACTGAGGTGGTGTGTGTGGATTATGGTAGCATTAGGTCAGTGATTCATCCATTCTGGAGTTTGATCGGTGTGTTAAAAGTAAAACACCACTACAGCTTTTTATATACTTCACAAGAATAGATAACTTTGATTTCAGCTAGAACAAAATAATATCAATCTGTTCCCATAGCTGCTGTAGTAGACATCATGCCTCTGGTTTTTGTCAGAGCATAGGAACAGAACTTTTTTGTGCAGGGGTCTGAGAACTGTTTTTGTGATCACTGTTTGAAGTGGGCCAGTAGCTGGGGTGCGGCTCTCCTGCCCTGGGTCAATCAGCATTATGCGCTGAATGTTGGGAGTCAAAGCTATGATCTTAAACCTTTCATGAACTCTCCGTTTGACTTTATGTTGTCTCAGGCTCCCGCTAAATGACCTCGGAAGAGAAAAATACCCCACAAACAGAGGCTACGTTTACTAAATGACACCTCCCGTTTGAAATGAAATATTAATGAATGTCGCCAAATTGTATCTGGTCTCACAGCTGCTAAAAAGATGATAGATGTTGTTTCACTTTTCAGCGAAATGCCAAATTGACAAATCTGTTGAGCAAAAATTAACTTTTGATACATTTGTAGATGCATGATTTTCTAATAATTACTGACTATAAATAGTTATATGTTTAAAATGTCTCGCATGCCTCAATAAATATTTGATCACAAAAAAAACTATATTTAGATTATTGTTGCTTGGGATTCATGGTTGTTTAAATGTTGAATGGTGTTTTAAGCATGCTTAGTTAAGTGCGCACCAGAGGGAGAGAGATGTGGCTTTTATCAGCTGGGGTACAGTGCCTTGTTTGTGTGAATTTCAGCTTTCTATATGTATATATAGAATAACTCCAGGAATTAACAAAAATGTGTGCCCCCTCTCAGTTTTCTAATGCCCCCCATTGAATTTTGTCTGGAGCCGACTCTGTGTCATGGTTAGCACTTCTGCCTCATTACAAGACGGTCCTCTCAATGCTTCATTTTGGCTTCCACCTACAATACAAAACAAGTATCTCAAGATGTGTCAGTATATGTGAAGAGGTTGGGACAGCTCTGTGTTGCATATTATTTAGTTCACTCTGTTTAATAAGAGGAAATTCCATCACCTCCTTTGTGTTGTTTTAGGATCACTAGAAGCTCAAACAAACGTGTTTAAATGTCACCCTCAAGTGGAAAAGATAAAATCCCACTTAGCTAGATCACTTGGGGGTGTCTGGCTCTGGCTAGTGTGTTTTTTTCTCATCGTACATTCATGCTAGGGCTGTGCATTGCCATGAACCTGGCAATACGATCTACCCCAATACTAAACAATGCAATATTCATCTCGATAGATCGTAATATTAAATTTGTAATTCAAGTACCAATATAAAAAACAAGTGGTATGTTTATCAAACTGTCAAATTCCATTTTTCAAAAAGTTTATATATAACAGATTCTGTTAATTTTTTTTTGTTTTTTTTTATATTTAATCAATATTTTTGTGTATTTGTGCAATATTTCAGTGGTGGTTTCAATGTGTTGCAATGGTTATTTGATGAACTTGATTTTATGATGACTGTGTAATGCCTGCAATATTTATGTATGCACAGACATTTTATTTTCATATAATCCGTTCAGATCAGTGTTTAAACTGACACAATAGGATAAATTATAGTTTTTTTTTTTATTGTTCTGCATTATCAGTAACTCAGGGTGATTTATCCTTAATGTTCTCACTTACAGTTGTTACAATGCTGTCATTATGTTGTCATGGTTACTTTGAGAATTCTACACAGTTGTTTCGGTGAAAAGAAACTTGTTGCACTTTATTTTATGATGGTAGTGTTTAACACTGCATTTTCTTTTTTCAGTGAAAATGTTCAAAAACACTAATAATAAATAGTAAATAGGATGTTTTGAAGCAAATAGTTTTGACTCTATTTGTCCTCTGAATGATCAATATCTTCTGATGAACATATGCAACAACTTGATTTTTCATCTCTACGTTTAATTTTGATATTAACTGGGTGGAACATTGTGATATATCGTGATAATATCGTATCATGATCCAAGTATCGCGATACGTATCGTATTGCAACATCCTTGCCAATACTCACCCCTAGTTCAGTGACACTTCGTGACTGGACGTTGATGTGCTATGCATCTGTAAGCGCATTCAATTGTTTTTTTGTTATAAAATCAATTTGGACATTTTGTAGAACAATACGATAATTGCGTTGTGAAATATCGCTATATATCGCCAAAATGATTTTTTCTTACACCCTTAGTACATACCCTGGTGAACAGTGACGTGCCGTGAGCACTAGGGTTGGGCGCTGCAAATCGAGACCACCAATGTCAACACCAATGACAATTCCAAATGTTTCTGCTGGCAAGTGTTAATCTAACAAAATCAACATCGTAAAACACCATTAAAGAAACAGAAACAATTATTCAATAGCAGCCTCCATACTCTCCCAACAAGATATATCTCATGACACGGCAGCGCATCTGTTGTTTGTGTTGGAAACACGGAGAAAACGACGACGACGACGACGACAACAACAATGAACAACCTCAGTGAAGAGCATCCACAAAGCCAATCCTTCCTTTTGTACCATTCACTGTGGAAAGTATGAAACATGTTCTGACCTTACCTTTGCTGAAGGTCTGGTAACTAGCGCTGTCATCCTGCCTGAGAACGTAGCTGGCCACGTTGTATCAATGTATAGCATTTAGCATAGCGCAATTACGTTCAAAGGCAGCGTAGAGATCTGCCTTTTTATGTAAACTAGTACAGTGCCCGTCGGAAGTATACATTCATGTGGGAGCATAAGGGGTATAACTGTGGGTGCAATTTTCCTGGTTTAATTCTATGGGACATGTGCCTGCAAAATGTGTTTGTTGTTGGTTTTTTTTACTCACTTTTATATTTTTTTATTTGGTGTATTTTTCTGTAATGTATGTTTTTTGGAGTCATGTGTATTTTTGTGTCTTTCTGTTGTGTTTTTGTGCATTTTTTGTATAAATATTGTTTTTGTTGCCATTGTAGTGTGATTCAGGAGTCATTTTGTGTATTTTTTGTATAAATATTTAGTTTTGTGTATTTTGAGCTATTTTCATATTTTTGTTGTATTTTTCTGTAATGTATGTTTTTGAAGTCATCATTATGTGTGTTTTTTATCTTTCAGTTGTCTTTTTATGCAATTTTTGTATAATTATAGTTTTTTGTTGCCATTGTAGTGTTATTCTGGAGTATTTTTTTAGATAAATATTGTTCTATATATATAGTATAGTTTTTTGTTTTATTTTACTCATTTAGTATATTTTTATTATAAATTGCGCGTGTTTCGAAATATGCATTAATGTGGGAGCATAAGTACAGTTGTCAATTATGTCCAGATGACAATATATTTGAAGGTTGGATGTACAAAGAGGTGTACATACTCTGTACTCTGTAGTGTTATAAAAGGGTTTATTTGCGAGTGCAAAGTGAAATTGCACTCGCAAATTCACACATCACACATTTATGCATGATAAATGTGTTTATTGTTTTTTTTATACTCATTTTTATTTATTTTTTTGTTTGGGTTAGGGTTAGTGTTAAAGGAAGTTTGGTATCACGGGAATAATATTAAATAACCATGAAATATTAACTTAAATGACTTTTAGCGGTACAAAAACATTTTTAATATTGACCTTTTTCTTTTGTATTTACCCGGGGAGATATTCGCTTACACACACACGCACACAGACATTCCTTGCTTTTATAGGTAGATGGTTTTCATGTTGAGGAACTGTTTGCGCATGCGCAAACACATAAAAACACGCCATGGGGCCAGAGGCAGAGCCGCAATGTACTTTTGGGAGAGGGTGTGGCCTTCTTCCTGGCTCCTCCTCCTGCCTTACAGCGGAGTGAGTGTGCAGCGTCTCTCTGCCGTACCAGGAAATAGAGATGTTTAGTCATTTTTTTGGGCTATGAAAAGCACAAAATGCTGACACTTTCAAACTTACAGGTACTGTAGGCTATCGGAAATGGAAAAATAAATCATTTATAATTAAAACAAATAATCAAAATATCAATTCACCCTTGGGTAGGCACCCTGACTACATGTCACTGCTGGTCAACCACTTTCAGTTACTTTGCAAAGGTTTTATAGTTGTTATGAACTCTGATGCTGTTTGGGCTTGGCACTAATGTTCTGTGAGGTGAGGTTACACATGTGGACTTCCTGTGATGAAAAGTTAAAAATGTGCTGCTGCCACCACAGGGTGGAGTTTTTCCTTAATATCACATGTTCATACTTCAGTACTTCTGTCATGAGACTGAAACCTCCAGGTTGTTTATCATTTATTTTTTCAAGACTATAATCAATGAAATGGATATATTCATACAAGCCTCTCACTCTACTTCTCATTCTCCCTCATACATTGACTCAACAAGGCCTTTGTAGTAGGGATGCACTGAACATTTTCTATCTTTTCTATCCAAAACAATGTGGCTAAAGTGAAGTCACTACACTGATATGTTGCCTTGTTGTGTAGCAGGTGTGCACCTTACTTCAATGTTGTTGTGTTTAAGTTTTTCATTTCGAGTTAAGCAAAAATAAAGTGACTGTGTGACTAAAAGAACTTGAAGTTTTGCATGCCAAGCTTTTCATTTGATGTTAATTGTAAAAGTTTGCTAGATTGCTTACATAAATTTAAAAAAAATTCAAAAAGTACCTTAGCACTTAAATAATCTTTAATCCTTTTTTACATTTAGGGCAATGGTTTCTTATAGGTAAATTGGTTTGTTTTACTGGTAAATAACCTCTGAATAAAAAAAATTGTGATTTTGCAAAAATAATAATAAATTTAGATAGATATAGATATAGGCCTGTACAGTTATTGGACTATATTCTGAAATTACACCAAGCTCTATTGAGTTGCTTTGCACCACAGATAGTGTTGTTTTCCACAGCCTAATAAAAGTTATTTTCCCTCTCATTTTACAGAAAATGCTGAACCTTTAGAGTTGAAGCAGTTCTTCGACCTGAACTACTCTCACATCTACTATGTCTTCTTTGAGAACTTTGTCACCATTGAGGTCAGCCTTAAGCAAAAAGGTGAGTTTGTGTACATGACTGATGAAGGGCCCTATAAAATCCGTTTTATGTTTTTCCAAACTTTCATTTTTTAATATCCGTTTTTTTTTAGAAATGTTTATCATTTTTTAAAGAATGTATTTGTTTTGAGCTCCTGTGAGGAAACAAAATAAATACTAATAAATAAAAAATTCATAATTAAACAAAAATGTATGTCAAAAATAAAGTAAGATACAATTAAAGTTGTTGTGACATGGATTATTCTGACTGTTCTTTTTTAATTATTCACATGTCATTTAAAGATGTATGAGAACAGCATTAATGTCATCATTTCCTCTCAGGGATCAATGGTTTACTGAATCTGATCAGGTTAATTGATTAAGTTTTGATTAACTTAGTTTGAATTAGCCTAATTTAATTTATCCTATCTTCTGTAGCTCTGATGAAGATGTTAAAATGTAACAGTCTAATAACGTTGCTCCAATGGACTTTTATTTTGTAAACCGGAAGTTCCCACTGAAACGGTTGCACTTCAGGTAGCTAGCTGATTATGATTGTGTACCTCGGAGGATGGAAATAAAAGAACTAAAGGACAACATGGACTTAGTTATTCTTAGTTAGCCACGCACAACAGTTCGCACACTGAGCAGGTGAAGATAATTAAAGCATACCTGTCAAGTTTTGGATTTGAAACCAAGCTCCAGTATCCCTTATATTTTAATATAGGTGTAGAAGAAATCTAAAATACCCACTTATCAACCACTTACTAAATACAATTATGTGATTATAATCTGGTAGGTCGACCTTTATTGACATTGACATGCTGTGAACGTTCCTACTAGGGCTGGACGATATGGACCAAAACTCATATCTCAATATATTTTCTCAAAATGGTGATATACTATATAAATCTAGATAATTTTATCAAATAAAGTCTGACCAGAAAGACAATCTGGGTTAAATTTGCTGATGCAAAATGCCACACAGGGACATTTATTAACAAACAGCTGCACTATGTGTGCACTCAGAAATCCATCTAACTGAGCTTTACATGTTGTTCTGAGAAGTAAAAGCAGTGACTCCTAAAACTATTGTTTTGATACATAATAAGCTATAATATATATATATATATATATGAAATATTATAGTTTTCTGTATCGCCAAAATAGAAAACTTGATACATCTTGAATCTCGATATATCGCCCATCCATTCGTCCATCTATCCATCCGATTTAAGACCCACTTATTCCTGTTTGTCAGGGTCGCGGGGGTCTGCCGGTGCCAATCTCCGGCTCTCATTGGGGGCTGGGAGGGGGTACACCCTGGACAGGGCGCCAGTCCATCGCAGGGCAACACAGACACAACCACTCACTCTCATTCACTTCTATGGGCAATTTTAGAGACTCTAATCAACCTTACAGTCATGTTTTTGGATTGTGGGAGGAAGCCGGAGTACCCGGAGGTAACCCACGCAGCACAGGGAGAACTCGCCCAGCCCTAATTCCTAACTTATAAAACAGCCTAAATAAAAACATAAATGTGTATATGAAGCACATGTGTTTATTTAATATCCTTAGTTTATTTACAAGTCTCAACACATTGCATATTTACTGTTAATTTAACATTGCTTGTCTTTAAGTTAGAAATTAACATTTTATTTTCATTATATATATTTTTTTTATTTCTCATGATCACTCATGTGGTTCTCTGGTATTCACTAATGACTTATTGACACATTTGTTGCAGAATTTACATTTTTTAACACTTTATAAAGCAGTGCATATTTGTGGCGCTTGTGATTGGCTGATTTTTCATGGTGACGTACGTGGTTCCTTCAGCTGTGGTAGACGTTAAAATCTCAGTTATTAATCTAACAGAACATGTAACTGTGTCACATCTGCTGCTCTTTAGGAAGATGAACTCTGTCACATTTTGCAACGTATTTACACGTTTTCATTCATCATCTCTTTTCTGAGTTGTTTACGGGTTTGTTGCGCTGTCGGCACTAATCTTGCGAGAACTGCCACTTGGGCCATTTCAGGTGGCAGGTCAGCGAGGCTAGTGACGGCATCTTTTAATTATTATTACAATAAAATATGGGATATTTACAGTTATATTTACATTTACTACTGATGTATGGTAAATCCCAGAGTATGCTTTCACATCTGTTCTTTTGTAAGTAAACTAACCTAGTTTGCATCCTAGACTTTCATTTTGTTCTCACTTGAACTATATTCCTGTGTTTCAGGTCATAAGTCTCAGAGGGAAGAGCTGGACTCAATCCTCTTTATCTTTGAGGTAAATGGAGAAAAAAAACCTGAAGAAAGAACTGTTGCGGTGCAGTATTTGTGCTATAGATCAGGAAACTGTAAATCAATCCTTTTTCCCTAAACGGTCATACGCTGTTAATTAGAAATCATGATCTCACTCTAAGCTGTTTCTTCTCCTTTCAAAGAAAATTCTCCAGCTTCTTCCAGAGAGGATCCAGAGCCGATGGCAGTTCCACAGCATTGGTAACTTCCTCAGAACCACCACACGTTCAGAGTCACTTTGAACCACTTTGAGACATTCTGACAGCTAAAAGTGTCATACATGGGGCTATAGCTACAAATGGGCATCTGCAGCACCTATCTGTCCTTTTTGCTCCCAGTCTGAAACAGGGTTGGGGTCAGTTACATTTTTCAGTTACAATTACGTCTTCAATTATTCTTGTTCAATTACAACTCAATTATGATTACAGTGACCAGCATTTTTTTCCCAATTACAATGAAATTACAATTATTTTTTATCCTCAAAGTCAATTGCAATTAGGTTTCTCAATTACAAAAGTTCAATTCCAATTAATCACAATTACTGAGCCTGAACTAAATGACCTACGGTAATAAAAGTTAACTTTCCTTTTGTGTTAGCTTTCTGTTAGCATCTCTTATGATAACTGGTCCTAAATTGATGACCTTGTTAGTCTTGCTAATCAATGAAAATATAGGTTTTTAATATTTTTGGTGTGGGTGTCTGAGCTGTTTTTGTGTTCGTTTACCCCTAGATTTATTTTATTTCTAATGGTAAAATGTGGGAAAGCTTGATGAAACATATTTAGTAATAAATAACTGTACATAGAACTGTAACGTGGTTCCCCAGTTTTGCTTGATATTATAATTAATCATTTTTATAGAATTTTCATTACAATTACAAAGTCAAATAGCTAAACTAAATTATAATTTAATTATGATTACGACACTAACAGGTTTTAAAAATTACAAAATACCCCCAGCCTGTGAGCCAGATGGCAAAATAATAGGTGACATGTAGGAGGTAACAGCGCGCCTTTGGATGTGAGATCATCCATGCTCTTAGGCTTTTACGAGACAGAAAATGGCGCTACGTGCAGAGCTGACGTTCCCAGCAGCGCACAGCAGCGCACACTCCGACCAGAGCAAGTGTGGAACTCATGGATAATGTGGCGATTGTGAGATAAAACTATAAAAAAACGGGGTAAGCAGTGACACTCTGTATGTCCGGGAGGAAGAGGAAGTTGCGTGTGTGCAGACTGACGGGAGAGAAAGTTGGAGGAATGCCAAATTACAGTAAGAAATCCATTCAACACTGACCCAGATAGATAAATAATAATAATTTTGCCATCAAAAGCCCGGTCGGTGTTTTTTTTTTTTAGTTTTATGTAAGGAAACGATGTTCAGATGTTAGAGTTGTCACTAAAGCAAAAAAAAAGCTTTAAAGTCACTGACAGGGTTTTTCTTTTTGCTCTGAAACTGAAAGACTTGTGTAAAACTTGCTCTATTCAACGGCTGATTACAAAAGAATGAAACGAGCCAGAAACAATTTTTTTGATGAAAGTAGAGGTTTCAATATTTCAGAATCTGTTGTCAGATTTCAGATAGTCATAGTAGAAAATATTCTGTGGGTCTTTAAAATCAGTCAAAATGCTCAAAAATGGCTGGCACTGAGGGGGGTAGAAAATTTGAGAATGGCTGGCACTGAATGAGTTAATGGGTTAAACATTTCTTTTTAATTGTTAGATTTACAGTGAAATATCAGAATCCAGGATTAAAGATTCAGTTTTAAAATCTTGTCTGTCTGCCTGTGTTTTTCTCACAGGGCTGATCCTTAAAAAGCTGCTGCACACTGGAAATTCCTTGAAGGTGCTGCCTTTATTACTACAAATGTTCTCTATTCTCACTGAGTTTTAAGCAAATCGGACACCAGTTTGACTCGTTTCATTTTTGTTTGTTGCAGATCCGCCGTGAAGGCGTGCGCCTGTTCTTGCTGTGGATGCAGGCTCTACAGAACCATGCAGAGCGGGAGCAGCTCTGCATGTTTGCATGTCTGATTCCTGGGTTTCCTGCTCCGCTCTGTAACGGGACGCCGCGCACTCTGGACGTTCTGATCAACCCGACACTGAGCCTCACTGAGAGTCAGTAGACCTTATTCAGCTCTCTACTCGTTTTCTTAGTAATGAAAACTAAATGTGAAATACAGCTGGTATTATATGGCCCAATCTTCTTCCCGACTGCAGCTCAGGTCATTCCTGAGGAGATCACTTCATTGGTTCCGCCGCAGTCAGGCGACAAGAACCAAGAAGATCTGACAGCTTTTTTCCTCGAAGCTTTGCTGAAATACATGGTAAACCAGGTATCATCACATTTTCTTACTAACAACATTAACACAACATCTTCACACTGCACAGATATGTCTAAATGCTGCACTAATGCCACTAATGCTGAATGTATGAGGGAGCAGCATCTGGAATTCACGCTCTGATTTTATAATGATTTTATAACGTCCTCAGGGAAATCCATTCTGACTGCGTCCTGTTTGTTCTGCTGGCAGCCATCACACACGCATGCAGTGACACTGATGATTTGTCTCCTCACACAATGGTGCACTTCTGTGCGTGGTGCCTGTTTTGTGTTTGCTGGCCTCTCAGTGTAACACAAGCTTTTGTGTGTGTCTGTGTGTGTGTGTGTGTGTGTGTGTGTGTGTGTGTGTGTCCGTCCACCACAGGCCAAATCTCTGGAGTGGCGCTGTAAGGAGAACCACGAGCGCGGCTTCAGCTTCCTCTTCGCTCACTTTCGTCGGTTCTACCTGCCCCACATGTTCCCGAACTTTGCTGTGGAAACCAGCCTGTACAACCCTATGCTGGGTCAGTCCTGTCAAGGCTTTAACTGCAGGATAAACACAACCCATGTATTCTGGCCATTAATACATTTATTTTTAAATGTAGTCCAACAAATACCATCACATCTCATCACATCTTGATAGTTCTATAATGAAAAATAAAGCTTTTTGTTTCACTTGGTTGTGAATGAAATCTCTTAATTTTATTTTGTTTTTTAAATTCCCTTAATCATGATTAATTGTTAAATTTCAGTATTTGCCGTTTTCTTGTGAAATCGCAAACGCTGAACAGGAACACTTCAGTTGTTGTATATCACTACAATAATTAGAGTACATTCTTGTTACACATTTGTCTCATACCATCACAAGCACACCCATCTATAAACAGTCGGTCTATATCTAACACTGAATGCTTGTTTGTTTAGACGTTCCCCCGATGCGTCCCAAACCGTACTACAGTGCAGTGCGGCGAGAGCAGGAGGGCAGTGAAATGCTGTACTGCACCAAAGAGAGTTTTCTTCAGGCTCGGGTCATTTTCATTCGCTGGCTGGTGTCCTTCTGGCTGGAGCCGCGACCTAACGCACAAACGCAGATCCCAGGAACCGAGGGCGAGAGTGTTCCTAAGAACATTCAGGTAGCACACACAAGGAAATAGAAATGTGACAGGAAATTTCAGGAAATTGACTTTGAAATTGACTTTGATCATCTGACATGTTTCGACTGTCAACTGTCAGTCTTCCTCAGAGGCATTGACTGACCGCTTTGACGTCTCCTTATGAGTTCTTTCTGGGCATTGCCAACTTTACAGTTCTGTCAGGTTGGCCATGCCCCCTGAAGGATGCGAGTGTTTATGGTGTCCCAATCGTACGGAGTGTGCTTTAGCTCTGCCCACAATGAGCTCTTCATGCACACCTGTGTGAAGCGTGCATACTAACCGACTTGTATGAGTCCTTTTGTCACGGGAGGCTCCTATTAAAAATAGAATAAAATTGATGGCAGAAAAACTCACAATAAACCCCTTTGGCATCAAACATGTAATTAAGTGTAAGTAAGGTATCATTTATTTCATTTCTGTAATATTTAGTATATTAAAATACATGTTGTATTACAAGGGCTTTTGTACATGTAGTTATGTTTGGTACATTTCCCCAAATTCCTTGTGATAGTGAAAATATGATTTTTTTGGAAAGTTTGCTGAAAACAAAACATAGCATTATGAAAAGCAATTTAGCCAGCGCAGCTGATATCAACACCATTTGGCCTTCACAATTGATTGCGTCCTTCCTCAGGTGGATGATGTAACCGCAAACTGTCCCAATTCTACCTTTTCAGCACTTGTTCCCTTACACGCTTTACATCCCAAGTGCACTTAAATCAAATGGAAGTCTGTAGGGAGTAGTGTGGATATTGGGACGCAGCCTAAGATCCAGCTTTTGTGTTTGTTTCCTGGAATTCCGGGCGTGGCTAGCCTGAGAGAACTCTCAAGTTGTCAACGCCTAGAAATAATTAATAAGGACACATCTAAGCGATCAGTAGATGCCTCTGAGGAAGCCTGATAGTTGGCAATCGAAACATGTCAGGAGATTAAAGTAAATTTCCTGAAAAAGTTGTTTGAATAAATGCAACACATTCCACATTACATTATTATTTGCTATGATATAAATCCAAAGTAAATCCACCTGCAGAGAGCTGCAGCAGGACTGGCTGCACGCTCTGTGGGCAGCTCAGATGATAGCAGTGGAGGTGGGATTCGCTGCGATGGACACCTGGAGAGCAGCGGCGGTTCAATGGGACCATCTGGAGGCAGCACGGGGCTCTGTGGGGGCACGGGGGCTTCAGCAGAACCTGAGCAGAGCCACTCCAATACGTCCACGCTGACAGAACGAGAGCCCAGCTCCTCCTCGCTCTGCTCCATCGACGAGGAGCAGCTGACGGACATGGAGGTGGTGAGGAGGGTGCTGACCAGCTGCAGGACCAACGTCAACTTCATTACAGAGATCTTCAGACAGGTCAGACATGGATCACTGCCTACACCAGCTGTACAACACTACGAACCTGTCACCGAGTATCAGTCATACAAAGGAACCCCAGACTTTTCTCATTGATGCTCTTTCCACCCACACAGGGCTTTCTCCTCCCGATGTGTGAAGCAGCTGCAATGCGAAAGGTGGTGCGTGTTTACCAGGAGTGGATCTCAATGGAGGACAAGCCTGTGTTCATGAAGGAGCCAGATGAGTGTTCTTATCCAGTAACCTCCAGCACCAGCAGGGATCCCAGCTCTCAGATGGAAGACACAGAAGAGGAGGTGCAGTGTCTCCTGATCCCACTCGTTCAGTGGACATGTGATTGTAATCTGCTAATGCTAAGCCAAACTCTATGTTTTATATCCTTATCAGGAGATGAACAAAGTCATTGACAGTGAATTGCTGGAATACAGTGTTCATGCTGGAGTTCAAACTACATTACAGGTACTTATCGTTGCCTTTTCTTTCTTCTTTGTCATGCTGTTACCTCTCCATGGGGCTTCAATAGGTCTGATGCCAGTTTATGTTCAGATCAGCTCTTCTGTTTACTTACAGCTTTGACAGGTCGCAAAAGAGTTTCGTCTCTTCTTTAGCTCTAATATTTCTCAATGAATGTGTGAAACAATAAATAAGGTTGATGTAGTGGGACACATTGGCACTCAGTTATCAACCTTGCATGCCCCCGTGTGCACTGCGAGCAACTTCACAACAGAGATCCTGGAGAGACGCGGATATGGCGTTTATATTAACCTCAGTTGTCTGCACGCTTTAGGTAATAAACATCACATTAAAAGAAATTCATGATCGAAACGCTTTAAAAAAAGTCGTAAAAATGACCCTTGTCTGTGTTTATTATACTTCAGCCAATTTCACCTATAATTATTCACATTACCAATTACTGCTGCGGATTTGTAAAAGTTCAAGGAACTATTTACATTTAAAAGCATTAATGAGGTCCTGTTTCCTCCGTACAGCGTGTGTGTGTGTCTGTATGCACTAGGTGAACCTATGCGCTCCTGCTAGGTAGCAGATTTTTTTCAATAAGGTTTTACAGTATTCCGTGAAAGGAAAATCAAAAAAGTGGAATCAGTAATGTGGGCTTTTTTTAAAATTAATTTTATTTTGTTTAATTTGTTTTAATAATCCGTTTGGATCTATTCTGAATGTGTGTCTGTTTAGGCTCCAATGACGCTCACGTCATAATTGCATGAATATGGTGGAACGCATGTCGCACTCTCAGATCTGAACGCACAAACAGTTGATAAATGTGTATTGTGTCCAGTTCAAAACTTTGGTGCTGACTTTTCGAGGCCAACATAGTCAGGCTCTTCTCTACATCGCTGACTTAATCAAGCCCTGCAGCTCAACTTGAAGCCTGAGGTCGTCTGGACAGAACCTGCTGATGGTCCCACATACTTGTTTTAAAACTCGGGGAGACCGATCATTCAAAGCCACTGTGCCCCACCATTGGGACTTCTTTCAGACCTGCGCTCTCTGGACTCAGTGGTAGGGTTGGGCATCGTTTGGATTTTAATGATTCTGATTCTCAATTTCGATTCCTGTTCTAGACTATTCTCGATTCAGATTTTTTGAGTTGTGCAGGTCAACAGGTCACAGATTTCACAGGATATTTTTTTCATTCGAAAAAAGCATTTACACAAGCCATTTTTATAAATTTTCTTTGATGCAATTTAATTTGGTTGCTGTACTGTAACTAGGGTATTTAATTACAAATGTCCCAACTGTAACTGTAAAACTGAAATTTGCTGAAATAAAACTACAAACAAGTTGGCGGCAGTCTAAAAAACAAATGCTGCGGCCCAGGTAGATGTGAAACAAAATAAAACAAACTGAAACCTCGGAGCAGTCATGTGACAAATCAATCAACAGTTCTTGTTGAGAATTATTATTATTATTCTGGATACAGTGGAAACAGAAACTATATAAAATACTTATATTTTGAACGTGTTTATATTGTAGGGAAGATATTATATACTTTACATAAATGTAATTGAAGTCTAAAGCCACAAAAATTGCACCACTATAGAAAGAAAATAGACTAATATAAGACCTCTTTACATGGAGTATAAGACAAAAGAGCAGTGGAAACTTTGGACATTTTTGAATCCTTAAATCTGTTGATTAAAGTAAAAGTGCCTCAAGTATTTTTTTCTTTATGTACATATGTAAATTGTATATGACTTTAAATAATGTATATGTTTTATATAAACAGGTAAATCTGTGAATTGTTAATGTTGTAATAGTTGTATAGCGTGCACGAGTCAATAAAAAATAAATAAAAAAGCAACAACTGACCGTCACTGTCTGTAGAGCTGAGGCAGCAGCCCCTCCCCGTTATAGAGAGACGGCAGCAGCAGAGGACTGTCCTATACTTCCTCATTTAGCGGGGCTAAATTAAGGCTTTTAACTTTTTGAATACGCCTACACTCTGGGTGAACTCACCCTTTAGTAACTCCCTAAGTTGATCATTTAAACCGTAGAAGCAGCGCTGTCTATGATACAGCCGGAGAACAAGTGATCAGCGCTCTCTCTCGCTCTCTCTCTCCCCAGTCAGCCTATGGTCAGCGGCTCCACAGCCAGACACACACACACAGACTGCAGTCGCTACTCTCGCGTTTTCAACGCACCTTATACAAACCCCACGTAAACAAAGCCAGAACCCGCGGAAACAAACTCACAAAAAAAAACATTTTCGTACCGATTGTGGAACCGGTTGGTGCCCAACCCTACTCAGTGGATGCCTTCAAAAAGCACCTAAAACCTACTTGTTTCACCAAGCATTTTAGTCTAACCTGACCTAGCGTCGTTTTGTTATACTATTTACTTGATTACATGGTCTTTTACTTACCTATTTTATTTATTTATTTATTTTACTACTGTGACGCACTTTGTGACTATTGTCTGTCAGAAGTGCTATACAAATACAGTTGTCTGCGAAAGTCAGGGCACCCCTTTAAAAACAGCATATTTTATATATTTAAAAAGTTATATTCATATTTACTGTCTCTCTGGTATATGGGAAAAAAAGACAATATTGTCAGGAAACATTAATGCATAGTTACATTTTATTTAATAAATTGAACAAAATTACAAAAATGAAAAACATAATTTTGGCATGTGCAAAAGTCGGGGCACCCTACAGCATCAGTACCTTCAGTACTTAGTAACACCCCCTCTGGCAGATATCACAGCTTGTAAACGCTTCTTATAGCCAACAACAAGTCTCTGGATTCTATTATTTGGGATTTTTCCCCATTCTTCCTTGCAAAAGGCTTCCAGTTCTGCAATATTCCTAGGACGTCTTGCATGCACAGCTCATTTAAGATCTACCCACAGATTTTCGATAATGTTTAAGTCGGGAGACTGTGAAGGCCATTCCAAAACCTTCAGCTTGCATTTCTTGAAGTAGTCCATGGTGGATTTGGAGGTATGTTTAGGATCATTATCCTGTTGTAGAAGCCATCCTCTTTTCAGCTTTAGCTTTTTTACAGATGCTGTGATATTTGCCTCCAGAATTTGCTGGTATTTAATTGAATCCATTCTTCCCTCCACCCGAGCAATGTTTCCTGTCCCACTGGCTGCAACACAACCCCAAAGCATGATGGATCCACCCCCATATTTAACAGTTGGCAAGGTGTTCTTTTCATGAAATGCTGCTCCTTTTTTTCTCCAAACATACCTTTGCTTATTGTGGCCAAAGAGTTCTATTTTAACTTCATCAGTCCACAGCACTTGTTTCCAAAAGTCATCAGGCTTCTGTAGATGTTCTGTTGCATATTTTTGACGTTGTATTTTATGATGAGGTCGTAGATAAGGTTTTTTTCTACAGACTCTTCCATGAAGGTCTTGTTTGTGCAAGTATCGGCGCACAGTGGAAGGGTGCACCACCACTCCTGAGTCTGCTAAATCTTCCTGGAGGTCTTTTGAAGTCAAATGTGGGTTTTGGTTTACCTTTCTGACCAGACTACGAGCTGTTCTCTCCGAGAGTTTCCTTGGTCTTCCAGATCTCTTCTTGACCTCCACAGTTCCCCTCACCTGCCATCTCTTAATTATGCCTCGCACTGTGGAAACTGCAAGCTGAAAACGCTTTGCTATCTTCTTGTAGCCCTCCCCGGCATTGTGGGCATCAATTACTTTAATTTTTTCTGTCTTACACAGCTTCTTAGAGGAACCCATGGTTGCTGAGTGTTTGTACAAGGTTTGTGGAGTCGCCGTATTTAAGAAACCCTCAAATTGGCACCAGCTGGCACTCCCTAATGACAATTGTTGACACATGCTTCAGGACCAATGAGCTGGTAGAGGTCTGAGCTTGTAAAAAGAATCTGACACTTTGAAACTCTCAGGGTGCCCCGACTTTTGCACATGCCAAAATTATGTTTTTCATTTTTGTAATTTTGTTCAATTTATTAAATAAAATGTAACTATGCATTAATGTTTCCTGACAATATTGTCTTTTTTTTCCCATATACCAGAGAGACAGTAAATATGAATATAACTTTTTAAATATATAAAATATGCTGTTTTTAAAGGGGTGCCCTGACTTTCGCACACAACTGTACATTTTACGCACTGACTTACTTAAACAAGGGTCAGTGATTGGTCAGATTCAATCAATCAATCAATCAATCAATCTTTTATTTGTATAGCGCCAAATCATAACCAATGGTATCTCAAGACACTTTACAGTAGAGCAGTCTTAAGGACGGACTCTTCATTTTATGGATACACACATATGCATATATACGTATATACACATACATATGTATCCCACACCCAACATGAATTCATAATGGCGGCAAGGAAAACCTTCTGTTAAGCAGCAGGAACCTTGTGTGGATCCCATTCCTATGATGAACAGCCATCCACGTTATGCTGTGTTGGGTGTGTGCAGAGGAGAGGGTGGAGACAGAGTTGTTGAGACTCTGTAACTCCACACTGAGGATCCCATTCACAGGAAACATCCTCTTGACTGAAAAAAAAAAAAGATTTATATTGGGTCCTATACAGTCTTTTGGTGTTCAAAACTATGTGGAGCATAGCTGCACTGCAGTACAGTGGCAGAGACCACGTGCACTCTTTCTCTGCTAATTTTGTCGGCACATTAAACTCCTCAAAGACTTACCAGAGCACTGGACTGTGTGGATTTTCTTTGTCGTTTAATGGATCCAATTTCTGTCAATTCTCCTCCTATGATAACATCTCTGATCCAGGTTTTCATTACACACTCCTCCAACGTCTTCCTCATCGAACCTGCCAACGACATCAAGATCCTCTTAGAGGAGCAGGTTGACATGTGCAAGCGGGTCCTGAACATCTACCGCAGCCTTGTCATGCATGAAACCATGGACCAGAAAACCTGGTAAAGACACTCACTCAGATTATGTCAGCAACTAAAAGTTTGTTGTGGGGATAAAGTGTGCCCGTCGTTGTTTGCAGGGAGCAGATCTTGCTGGTTCTGCTGAGGGTGACGGAGTCTGTGATGAAAAGGCCTCCATCCATTATGCCCCCCAGCAAGAAGAACAATACCCTGTCAGGCAGGCTGGCTGGGCCCATCTTTCAGGTAAAGCCATAGCAAACATGACACACACCAAATCATACCCCACACCTGCATGTCACCACTCCATTGGTTTCTAATTGGTTTCCATCCTTCTTGCCTTCAGACTCTGATCGTAGCCTGGATTAAAGGAAACCTCAACGTGTACATCAGCAGAGAGCTGTGGGACGATCTGCTCTCAGTTCTGTCCTCTCTGACCTGCTGGGAGGAGCTGGTCACTGAGTGGTCCCTCACCATGGAAACCCTCACAAAGGTACAGGGATTCAGCTCAGTGTAGTCACACACACATCTGTTTGGCCCTGGTGTCAGCACTCAAAGTGTGCGTGTGTGTGTTTTAGGTGCTGGCCAGAAACCTGTATAGTGTGGATCTGAATGAGTTGCCTCTGGACAAACTCAGCGAACAGAAACAGAAAAAGCACAAAGGGAAAGGTCAGTATACATCACAGATGGAATGGTATTAGTGCAACACCTGTGTTTATTATGTATTAACATTTTGACTAGAATATATAAAGAATGTAAAATAATAATGCTTAAAAAGGAGATCCAATATGAAGGATTTGTATTTATTATATAACATTAAGCAATCATTGCTCACTTAAGCTTAATGCTTATCTAGTCCTGCCCTTACTTTCAAACTATTATACAAAGAAAACATGTCCACCTAATAAGATTCTAGTTTCTGTATTGATCTAATAATGGCCACGGTTACATTATATTTTTTAATTCAGAATTAGTTTCAAATGAAATTATATCAGAATTAAAGTGTTCTGCTTCGTGTTTACATGGAAATAGAAATTCCCGAATTGAATTATTCGGCTTTATTATGTTCTGCTTTAGGTCTGGGGGTTGGGAAGCAACAAACCTTTTCTTTTCGGCTGCAACATAAAGAACTGTTTTCTCTTATTTTCATTGTAGTTTTGAAGCAGCAGCTCAACAATAAAACACGGTTTTTGGTGAATCAAAGCCAGAAGTTAATGCTACAGCTGCTCTACCTCCACTATACAGGATGTTGAGTGGAAAAAATAGCTATCATGATCCGTGCATCATTAGTGAAGCTCTGGTGCTTCATGCCTCGATGAAGCCTTTTCCGTTTGCCGATGTCCGTGTGAGAATAATAAGTCAGCATGTCCGTGTGTGTGTAATAAGTCCGTGTGAATGTCCTCATGTTTATTCTTCCGTTCATCCACTCTTTTCATTATATCCATGTTTTTTAAGGCTGTTATTAAATACCCTTGGCTGGAGTCTGGGCAGCCATCCTGGACTATGTTGTCATCACGGCAAGTCGAGCATGCGCAGAACGACCTGAATGACCTTAAAGCGGAATTAAGTGTTTACAAGAAAGAGGAATAATTTAATTCAGAATTAAAATCGGAATAAACCAGCCACCTAATTCGGATTTTAGTATAATTTTGAATTATATTTGCAGTAGAAATTAAGGGGCACATTCCCCAAAGGTTTAGGTGTATTAAAACATGTGCAAACATCACTTCATGCTCTAATAAGGGGTACAGACCCCAGGGAATTAGGACTGCTTTTCTTCTACGTGTCACAATGCGCCCACTATCCATTTAGCGTGACGCACCGCTCTAGGGAGCTCTAGTGTCTCCCTCTCCATGTTTTGACCCTAAAACTCTTGTCTCATTGATGCTAGGCCAGAATCAGCTGATCAGCTGCGCAATTTACGCAACGATGGCACAATGTTCACAAATGAGAGTGTAGTGACACAGCGCTGCCCGGGACCTCAGATCTGCTGGATGATGGTCAGTAGATCATCTTCAAATGGTGATGATTGACTGATTCACTGACTCTGCTGCATTAACTCAGATCAATGGCATCAACAGATCAATAGGGCGGTTTCTGTCTAAATTTGCCTGTTTTAAGAGAAAAGTTACAGGACGTAGCGGAACACTCATATTAAATTAGGGGGAAAAAATATAGGTTTTAGGTAAGGATTAAAAGTTGTTGTTTTTTAAACATTTTTATTTGTTTATTTTGTTTTCTACATTATTGAATGTTTGTGCAACAGACAGACCACCTGCCTCCAATTTCACTTCTTCAAATGTCATTTTGTGCACTCACCTCTCCACATTGAATGAGCAAAATGTTCATTTAAATAGGGCGGTCTCAACCACATATATATACACACCTATTAGTGGGTAATGTTAGTAAATTCCCCACAGCCGGTGAGCAAACCGCGCCACCAAAGGAATTAGGGACGCATCTGGTTTCCCACCCTTTATTTCAGATCTTGGTCAATCTGCCCCTGGGTCTTTACAAGGTCAGTTTAAAGAGGATTTAACTTTTATTTTGAATTAAAGAGGAATTAAAGCTCCCATGTAAACATGGCCAGTGATGCACATGCTTTTCAAAGTTGTCTGAAATGTTCTCTTACTAAAGTTCAATTCCCCCGCAAATCATACTCCTCTTGTCTGCTTGAAAAAAATCATAATATGTTTTTTGGCATTGTTTTGTATTTAGTTTTATACATCATTTGAGATGTTTTAAACTTGATCAAATGCAAGAATATATTTGTGTAGTTTGCCAAAATCCCCATGAATCACAGTCCTTTAGAATGATTTTCTTCATGTTTTGGGAATTCTCAAATACAGTGGTTCTCAAACCCCCTTACTCTTATTTCTCAATCCAAGTACCCCCTTGCCTGACTACAACATTTTGCTAAGAATAATGTGTAAAAACAACTATAGAACATAATGATCGAATGAATGACTGATAACACACATTTGAAAGAATTTCATTTTGTAAATAAGGGGAAAGAAACAGTGTTTAATACTGAAAAAGTTTATTTCTATAGTTTTTCATTTTTAGTCGTCTCAAGCCTGCTGTGACCGAGACTGACTTTTGTATTTTTAGTTCAAGTTCTAATCTAGATCATTTCCACCACATGTGTCAAACTCATGGCCCGGGGGCCAAATCTCGCCCTTTGGAGCATCCAATTCGGCCCGCAGGAAAAAGTATATATGACAGAGAAAACATGAATCATTGTGTAAATGAAACTCGACCATATTTGCAGGACTCACAGTTTTCTCGGTGCTTATGATTGATGATGATTGCAGTCATATTTAATGTTAAACCGCTGAAAAAAAACCCTCAAAATTCTTACAAAATCTTTCAATTTTCCTCAAATTATGACATGATATTTCCCCTCATTAAATGGAAATTGGTTCACAAAATCTAGGAAATTTAAAGTGCTTGCTTGTATATTGTCAGTTTCTTACACATTTTGTATGTTATGTATACGTAGATGTGTAAACTAGGGCACAATAATGTTGAAATTTCTTGAATAAAACCTTTGGCCCACGTGAGATCGAGCTGCTCTGTATTTGGCCCCTGAACTAAAATTAGTTTGACAGCCCTGGCTTACAACATTGTTATAATTATTATTATTTTAACTAAAAAATAATTTTTTTTAATTGATTTAATTTGTT
Organism: Gouania willdenowi; assembly: GCF_900634775.1. Taxonomy (NCBI): domain Eukaryota; kingdom Metazoa; phylum Chordata; class Actinopteri; order Blenniiformes; family Gobiesocidae; genus Gouania; species Gouania willdenowi. The sequence goes on along the minus strand of NW_021145219.1, from coordinate 427,572 downwards.
AATTTTCCACACTCTCTCACGTACCTCTGTAGGGCCATTGCGTACCCCCATTTGAGAAACACTGGTCTATACAATACAAATGAATGAATTTGTATGGAAGCAACCAATGTTTACATTAATACAGGATCTGTAATAGAGCTGTAAATATATAGGTTCAGTCTAGTTGGAGATTTCTCAACATTACATTGAAAGCTCAACATAGTTGGGCCTTTAAAGGAAAATTCCCTTAAGTCACTATATGCCATACCTGCCTCCTCTCAAACAACAGGCATTGGTTCCGAGAGCCAGCGGCAGATTGTGGATCGTTCTTTCTCCAAAGGCTGGAGCAGAGACCAGCCGGGCCAGGCGGTCGCCATGAGGCAGCGCAGCGCCACCACTGCCGGCTCCCCAGGCATTGAAAAAGCTCGCAGCATCGTCCGTCAGAAGACTGTAGGTCAGTAAGTGCTCCACCAGGTCTCTGTCCTCCTGCATTGTAGTTCTGCTGAGGACAGATGATGGTTGTCTTTTTTATGCTTAGTTAAATGGACAGGCTTACTGATGCACAGTTATGGGTATAAAGGCAGGGTGATCTGAGATTTTTTTTTTCATGTATGAAACAGGATGTCTGTCCTCATTCATGATTTTATACTGGCTTAACACTGTTTTCAATTTAATTGAAATCAGTTATTCAGTGCCAAATACAAAAAAAAGTCTCATCATCATCAATAAATCAATCAATCAATCAATCATCATCCATCGTCATCGTCACCGTCACCGTCATCATTCATCATTCATCATTCATCATTCATCATATAGTAATGTGCAGCAATGATAGAGAGGAACAGGAAGAAAGCTCCAGCAGAAGCAGAACCAGAGGTGGAGAACATCTGCCCGACTGGTTGGAGTCAGTGGATAGGAAGAGGTGAACGGAACAGGATATTAAGAACATCAGACGATCACTGACTGGTTATACTGGGAACCACAGATCAGGAACCATGAGCTCCAACACCAGAACACAGAAAGAATAGAGAGTGAAAGAGAAGAGAGAGGAGGAAGCACAGATTGCAGCGAGAGAAACGTGTTACAGCATCAACAAGTAAAAGAATGTGGAGAAAGAGAACTAGGATCAAGCAGTTTCCAGTCATCTTTTTAAAGACATATTTAAAATATTTTGGTCTGACAAATAATCAACTTATTGATTAATCTAAAGTGGAGAGAGAAAACATGACTAGCCTGACAGAAAGAAAAGCTCATGGTGTAAAATGAACTAAATCCAGAGGCTACACTGTACACCGAGAGGAAGATTCACTAAAGGTTTAGGGGTAATAAAACGTGTGCAAACGTCACTCCATGCGTTAATAAGGGGTACAAACTCCAGGGAATCAGGACTGCGCGTCTTCTGTGTGTCACAATGCACCTTCAATCCATTTAGTGAGTTTCCCTCTAATGAATATGTAATGTAGGCGGATCAAATTCGGGCAGGCAAAAAATGGGAGGGGGAAATGCAAATAAATTAATGCAGTGGATGCAATGCAATTCATCAAATCTAGAACTGTTTGCAGTGACTGTTTTCTGCCCCGAAAATAGTTCGACCCATATTCAAGTGCAAACTCACACACAAAGATCATCGCTGCACTGAAAGTTGACATAATACACAGCGAAGATGGATAAAAAGGCTCCAGTTAACCTTTCTAGTATAAGAAATTTATTTCAATAAAACAATGGTCAATATTAACGCCACTGAAAGAAAATGCAGAGTAAAGTGTGTGTGAGAGAGAGAAACAGCTGGACATGAGGCAGCCCGTGTGGAGTCTGGTGACGCTGCGGTGCAGAGGATGCTTTACGCAAAGCGACATGGATGTTGCTCCAATGTGCTCCTGTGTTTTTCTCTCTATGTTTTTACCGTCAAACTCTCGTGTCGCATTGATGGCAGGAGCGTCAGGCCAGAATCAGCTGAGCAGCTGTGTAATTTATGCAGCGATGTTCACAAATGAGTGTGCGTGACAAACTCAGATCAATGGTTGTCCAGAAGCGTAGGCGGCGGGCAGAATCGCCTACTACTCTCTTTCTGACCACCTTCTAGTCTTAAACATGTCCATAAATGATTCCTTGCCCCTTTAGCACTGACAGAATATCTGTAATCATTGGTAAGAATAATTCACAGACCACATTTGTAATTCTTCTCTATGGAATTGAATGTGTTTTTTTTTTTTTAAACATTCATGATCAATATCATCATCAGTCATGAATTAAAAGTCCTACGTCCAGTGTACTGGGTTACGAAAATCACAAATTTAAGTGTATATGTTAGATATATTATGAATATTAATGTCCTTGTGTTAGATATATTATGATCATTAATGTGCATTGATACAACTAAATAAATTACCAAACCCAACTACAAGCAAACGACACAAAAAATATGTTAATCGTGCAGATATGTTACCTTACCAGACAGCATTCTACAGAGGACTACTAAGAGACCAAGCACCCACACTAACTGGTATAAGTTGGTAAATTTTTAACTGGAAAGCGGTAAACTGATAATGATGCTCAATTCTTGTCATCATTATCATGATACATCATGGATTTCAACTTGTAAATGCGTCATGCAAACAAAAATTAGGTGAAAAAATACATCATGCTAAGAAAAGAAGAACAGCCACAATTACACTAATATAATGCACCAAAAGCCACCATCTAGCATATTTTTTGCAAAATTTCGAAATGCTCCCTGCCAGCAGCGGCAGCAACTCGCCGCAAGTTTTAGATTTCTACTTTTTTTTTTTTAAACCTGCTACTTTTTTCTTCTGGACATCTCTATATCAATAGGATGATTTCTGTCCAAATCTGTCCTGTTGTCCATGGACTGATAAGAGCAAAATTACAGGAACTGACGGAGCAGCATATTCAATTATACACTATTGAATATTTGTCTAGCAGACAGAGAAGTCCCTGCCTCCAATTTAACTTCTTCAAATGTAATTTTGTGTTTCTGTGCACTCACCTCTCCACGTTAAATGAGCAAACTGTTCAATAGGGCAGTCTCAACCACGTCTATACGTGCACCAGTTTGCGTCGCAATTCCCCACAGCAGGTGAAGAAACAGCGCAACCAAAGGATTTAGGGACGCACCTGGTTTACTACCCTTTATTTCAGATCTTAGTGAATCTGTCCCCAAGTCCCCTGAAGAAGGGGAGATGAAGCAGAATCTGCATTGGATTCAGTGGAGGGAAGAAATTGGTGATATGACTACATGGAACCAACAACCAGCCTGGCTAGGCATGATCCTGATCAACATCTCACACCTACCCAGTTGGTAGAAGGATGAGCCAAGAGGGGAAAAAAGGATGAAATGATGAGCTAGCCATAACTCTGTATTTTGTCAAATAAATTGATCTAAAGTTTAGCCTTAAAGTTTAAGAACTAACCGGCCTCCTGCACCAAAACCAGTTTCTAGATTCCTAAGCAAGGAGCCTGATAGCTGAATGATTTTTTGTACTTTTAGATACTCAAGGAACTAGCGATCGACCGATGTGGGTTTTTTAGGGCCAATGCCAATACTGATTTCTTTTCCATCAGCCTTAGCTATGACCAATACGGACTGCCAATTTTCTTAAGCCGATAATTGGAGCCGATACTACTTTTGCTCCCTCAATTTACATCATAAAAATGACACAATGATGACAGCAAATGGTACAAGTCTCAATTTAAAAAAAAGGAACATTTATTGAAATGAACAAAGGTGAGGTAGAATGACACCAAGTAAAAAATATTTAACAAATAATAAAACGGGATGTAGAACAAGAACAAGAAGAAAATAAAGTGAGACATCTCATGAAATTATGAAAGAGAACTGTTCGTCCTTGTCCTGAAAATAGCTTTGACAAAAGTTGGCCTGACTGAAGATATATTTTATTAACAGGATTATTGAGTATGAATATATATAATTATAGTATTAAACACAAAAAGAAACCATGAAAAATAGTCCATTCCAACACAACCCCAGAATATAAATTAACAGAGGAAAATAACGTGATGTCTGATGCACATTAAGCAACAAACTTTTCAAGTTTCTGTTCTAAATTGCATCAACAGTAACAAGAATAAATATTCAAACAAGTAGTTGTCACGGCAAATCTGCGGTTGACCTCATTTGGAGACATGATTTATTGCTCTGGTTGAATGACGAAGTCGAGTCGAAGCATTATATAGCATTATAAAACTATATGAAAAAGAGTGCAAAAGAAAGTGTCCCATCCTGTTGGGAGTAAAGGCGGCCAGGTACTAAGCAGGATGGTTCAAAAGGTCTTGTGTCCGGCTCAGGATATACATGACTGACCAACAGTTTTCACAGGTTTAAGCTTTATACAGATATGAGAAAAAGTCCCAACCCTGAAAGAAAGAAAAGGAGGGGGCCAGATGCTCCCAACAGTGGAAGTGGCGGAAAGGTTGGCGCCACTGTTATCTGTCCTTGATAGTGTGTGCGCGTGTATATCTGCATGCGAGTTTGAGTTTGGCCTTCTGCAGAGACTGTGAGTTGCACAGTGGATACAATACAATCTGTACTGTTTAATCTAACATGACTCAGCTGTTCAAAAGTGCAAAGAGTAATGCAGTCATCATGTATGAAAACATAACATATTGTACACATGAACACACATTTGATGATATGATGATGAATATAATAATTGCCATAACATAGTAAACTGCTTCTCAAAGTTAAAAACTTTTCAGTGCGGCACTGAGAGAGAAGCAGAGAGAGAGGGAAACACACACCAAACCTCCGGCCAGCTGCTCAATAATTACAACTGCAACACGACACGTGGACCCACAGAACAACAAACGCTGTGTTAAACAGTTAAAAGATGCTTTGAAAGTTTAAAACCTGCCTGTGATTTAAGAGCTTGCTTTACGCTCTGCTAGTGGGGGGAGGGACACTGCAGCCTCTGTCTCCGGTAACAGGGGCAGCCTGTAGCAGCCGCTCCATTTATAAAGTTGATCGGCGAACGCAGCAACACGCATCGGCCGATACATGTAAAACACGCAAAAATCAGCCAATTAAATCGGCCAGCTGATGAATCGGTTGACCACTACTAGGAACATTCAGTAAAGCAGCAGACTGGGAATCAGTGTTCTAACTGGACAGTAGGGCACTAAGAGGACTTTTAGATTGATCATTAAGAGTTTTGTATGCTAACGAGAAGATTGTTAGCTAACGTAACTGGCCTTGCTGAACATTGAGCAGGAAAAATAGATAAATGTTTTCTTTACACTAAATTTCTTTTACCCATTTTACCCACATTTTCACTCTTCAAAGGGAGCTCAACAGAAAATGTTTGGGAATTACTCCTGTAGAGGGTCAAAAAGTGATGCCTCCTATAGGAGATTTAACTTGACATTCATTAACAAATGGAACAAAGCACAGTGTAATATTGTTATTTCTTTCAGTGACAGGCTCCTAAATGCCACAGCATGACTATGATTCTGGATTTGAAACACACTGATTGATATGCGATTACAGAATCTCTCCTGGTCAGTTCTGGCCGGACTACCCTAAGCAGGCCACATGCTATCATAGCACTTACCAAGGTCTTTGACTGAGGAGGCTCTGCTCTGTTATGACTACCACCATCAGTAACTGAACAGCAGCAGATTCACTGAGGCATGCACACTAAAGGCTTGTTTACCTCTGAATCCCAGACCTGTCTGGTCCCAGAACCCTTTGACTTAATAAACCCTGCGTCAGCATCTGACCTGCAACCCTAAAGCTTGACTCTGTCTCACTCATCCAAACTACCACAGCACTAAATATAGAACTGATGACATTTCATTTCATTTCAACTTTATTACAGACCAATTCAGTCCATATAAAAGAGGTACAATCAACAAGTACATTATATTCACATAGCGCATATAGTTAAAACATACAAACATTCCCGCCAATGCTTCCAGTAACAGGAGGAATATCTTGTGTCACTTAATGTAGGCATAAACCGAGCTGTTCCTTACATCTGAATCAGTCTTCTCTGCCCTCAGTGCAACCGGTACCTGGGACAAATTAAAAATAGCAATCTCATTGTTGGTATGTTTGGCATCTTTAAGTCACTATATCTATGGTAACCATATCAGCAGAGGACTGGTGAGATGTGAATTCTAGCCTCGCGTCTCCCTCACTCCACAGCCACTCTCTTGCTTTTTGTCTTTTTTTTTCACTCCTTCCCCACCCCTCTTCTTATCACTAACTTTTCTCTCAAATTGCCTTTATTCTAATCTTTAAGCTCTTTTAGTTTCCTCTCCAAACTGCACAGTTAGAGTTTGATGGCACTGTTTGATTTGATTCCTTTTCCTCACCATTGTCCCTCCTACCTCTCTACCTTTTTACACTTCTCAGTGTAATCACACTCCTTCTTTCTGCCTCTCTCTGCTTCTCCTTCTATCCTTCCCTTTTTCTCACTTCCTCAGCCCTGCGTAGCTGCTCTACAGGAGACTCTATGCTGTCCTCTGCCTTTATCCGCAGTGCTAAGAGTGCGCCCGCTCTGGCTCCGCCTCTTCCCGTCCTCCACCACCAACACCCTTTACTCCCCCCCCTAGCCGACAATCTGGCAGGTATTCACTCTTTGCACTGCCTGCTTGCCTGCCTTTTAACATCTGAATCTCTTTTAAATGTACCTGTGTCATATTGTCTTCATGTCTGCAAGGGACTCTTTGCATAAAGAAGAATAAAGAATTGTCTGTGTAAATTTCAGGTGCAGTTTATAAAACACCTCATGAACTGTGCTTGCAAAATTCAAACCCTTAAAGAGTAGCTAAACCTCTGCTTTCTCCTGACCTGCCACTAGGAGGGAAATAAAAAAAAAAAAAGCTCCAAAATAATGGGCGGGACTTTTGGAGCAATTAAGACATACCCAGTCTATACTATAAAATCTCCAATGAACAATATATGCTACTACTCGTTACTCAATATACCTCTCTATTCACTCTTCTCTCAATCCAACCTTCTCACCACAGATTGTAGAGCCTAGTTTTTATAAAAGGGGCGGGGCTAACAATGCTTGTTTGTGACAGAAGATGGTCCCAAAACGTCACATGATCTAGTTCTCAGCCAATAGCAAAAATCTATTGTAATAGCCTGATTTCAACCCATAGAGGGCAGTCACTCTGACATTTTACAACTAAATATGCCAAATTGAAATACTTTGACTAAAATGTTGAGTTTGACCAGGATCAATCAACAGCACTACTTCATACCCAAATACATTTGTATTCAGCTGAAAAAAGTGGTTTTGGGGTTTAGTTACTCTTTAAGCAAGAGTGAAATTGCATTTGTTTCAGAAGTGAATATATGTCATTATTTCATTGAATATTTGATCAAGTTGTTTGTATTATATGTTAATGCCAGTTTGGCCCAGGATACCCTTGAAAAGAGATTTTTAGTCTGTCACCCTGAATCCCAATGATTGGTTTCATCATAGTGTCGGTGGTGATGAACTGTTCTTGATTTTGCCTGCCGGTTTTACCATCTGAGTTTATTTATCTCCACCCTTTGTCTCGCTGCCTGGTAGATTTTGTGTCATTTCATAACCACCTTGCAACTTGAGGCTTTTTCCTGCCCCAATATACATTTTTTACAGTTTCAATTGTTCATTAGAAATGGTTTTACCTAATACTTGTGTGCAGTAGTGTCTGCTGTGCCTGTTCCCATTCTGTATGTGGTCTAACTTAGGTAACATGTATGGATCAGGATTGTTTACGTTGGTCCTTGTATTTGTGACTCTTGTGTATTGTCTAAAACTTAGTTACAATGTTTTCAATATTGTTTGATTCTAGGTTGCAAACAAAAACATACTTAACAGACATTTTTTTAACTCTACATACATTGTTGCATGTTTGCAATCTTCCTCTTTGCTTTGTTTCATGCACAGCAGAATTTCATGTTATTGTCATAGAACATGCATTCAGCAACAGGCGAGCATACTGCCACCAGGATAATCGCGAGTGTGCTCAATATTACTTTTTATTGCACCCCTACCTCTGAAAAGAAGACAGAAACAAAAGAAAAACATGTCACCTATAAGTGTTTTTCACTCAGCACTCTTTACCATACCAGAGGCTAGTGAATTTAAAGGAATCACTTTAAAAAGGGATCCTGACGAAAACAGATTTTAAATTGGCATGTGTTTGAAGCGAATATAAACTGAGGCTGAAGATGTATGACATGGCCTATGACTTTGTTCAAGTTGTAAAATACTCTCTTTTTATAATTTTACAGACAAATTGTTGACTGAAGTTTTATAAGGCCACTGGACCTATTTTATAGTTAATTTTTTTCTTTTTATTTTGTTTTCAGAAGAAATCTAGCTATACGTATTCATTCCTATTCATCTTGAATGTTCAGCAGGGTACATTCTTTGAACTTTTACTCATTAATGTAACTTTTTAAAATGTTGGGTCTCAGTGCAAATGCTTGTACAGTACATCTGTTTAAATGTGTGCGTTGACATGTATCTATTCCCATTCATTTACTGCAAGTCAATTTTTTTCCTTTGTCCTCCTCCAATCCCCAGACCCCGAGGACCCGCCAATCACACATACATCCCGGACCTCACGGATGCGGCATTCATCCCAAAGTGATGATGCTCCTCCCACTTCCTGTTCTGAGGTTTTCCAGGCTGTGACGTGCGACTTGGACGGCCCTGCCTTGTCCTCTCTTGCGAGAAGCAGTAGTGCCTCGGACATCATGGAGCCTTTCATCGCTGAGCGGGTGAAAGGTGATGACTCCCAAAGGGACCCCACATCCACCCCTGACCTTTCTCAGCACAGCCACCACTCCTCAACTTCTCCCTCACTCTCAGCTCAACCACTCTCACAGTCTCCCCCGTCCTCTTCTCCTACCCCTCTTACCCACTCCAATGGTGTAGTCTGTGTGCCCTCTGAGGGCCCAGATGATGTCAGTGTTAGTGACCACTTCTGGCCACAAACCTGTTCTCCGAGCAGAGCCTCTAGCTCTGATTGGGTGAGCGATTGGGATGCAGCTTTTACCTTTTCTTTTGAAAAGGATGTGGATGCTGAGGGGGGTGAGGCTAGGGTGGGCCTGGAGGTGGATGATTTATTCTCTTCAATTAGGGACTACCTCACTCACAGAGGAGGTGAGAAGAAGGAAGAGGGCCATGTTTTGGACAACAGTTTGACTCCAGCTGCAGGGTTTGCTAGAACTCAGACAGAAAACACAGAACATGCAGTAGATCCTAAAGGGGGGGTAGGAGAGGAAGAACAGGTAAGTAAACCAGTAAGACACAGTAGTGTGGACTCTACAGAAGAGAATGAGGCAGATCAGAAAAGTATATATGAATGCCTGGAGTTACAGTGTCAGTGGCCGTCCCCAAGTGCTAAAGGGAGCCTGAGCTTAGAAAGAAAAGCTGCAGGAGGGAATAAAGGGGGGGCTGAGGGATGGGAGGGAAATAGTGAGATCTGGGGTGAACTGAGAGGAGAGAAACCAAATGAGAAAGACACAGAAATATACGACTGCTGTAGTTTCATTAAACCTGACACTAACACTTCAGAACCCATCCCTGAGTCAACTCCCAACATATCAGATCCCAGCAAAGTAAAAATGTCTCGTAGTGGAGCCAAGAGGTTTCCTTCAGGGGGAGTTCACGTCAGCTTTCGGCCCTCCACTGAGTCTGTTCAATTCCACAACCCTCTGGAAAACAAGGAGGCCCATTGGAAGGCCAGACTGCGCCGGCTCAGTCACTTCCATACACACAGCCACTCAGCAGGGGAAAAGCAGGGTGCTGGAGGTGGTGTGGGGTCAGGGGTCAGGCTAGGGGCAGGTGGTGCAGGTAAGTTTGGCACTGCTGGAATTAGCCATAGAATGATAGGGGTCCATGATAAATTGTCCTCAGGGACTGTTCTGGACGGCACTGGGGTAGGGACAGTTGCTGGAGGGACTGGGCTGGATAATAGACTAGGCACTGGAGTGGACAGGCATTCTCCCGGCTGCTCTGTGGGAGCCAGCCTGGGTCCAGACGATCAGATAGAGGTGTCCTCTAGTAGCTCTGCTTCAGTGGGAGTGCGAGGACGTCTGGGACGTTCCGCATTAAGATCCAGAGCGTCACGCTCAAGATCACAGGAGCCAGGCAGCACTGCCACCCGCCACCACCAGGGCGCTCTTCTAGGTGGTGTTTACAAGACTGTGGTTCACGCTTTGTCTTCCAAGCCACGGCCCCGAGGTCAGGGGTCATCCCAAGGCTCATCGCCACACCGGCAAAGTCGGGCCGCCGTGGGTGATGCATCACTAAGGGATCTCTACTCCCACGTCCTGGGCTACTTTGGACGAAAGACGACTCCACCAGGTGAGGAGCGCAATGAACAAAGCGCTCGCAAGGGACACAACTGTGGAAAGACAGTCACCCACACACAAACACCACCAACTTTCTTTTCCTTTTTGGCAGTTTTTAACCGGTTTGTTATGATGGAATGATATCTTTGGCTGAAACTCATCATCCTGCTGTTGGACTCAGAGTCAAACTCCCTGTTGATGTGTTTTCACTTGAACGTAGCCCCTCCTCCTCAGCCTGCCTCTTTTCAAGGACCATGACCTGTTTCTCATTACCTTCACACTTTGTCTTGTCTTCCTTCTCAGGGTTTTGGGCATTTTAACCTTTTCACCTCTTTGCCACCTCCCACCCTTTTCTTGATGTTTGTTGCATGCATCCTCCTTGGTCCTCCTTTGCCTCCTCCCTGGACTCCAACCCATCTATATCCACACAAATAGAAGTGACTGTATAGGGGAAAATGCGAACAAATCTGGCTGTAAAATGGTTAGAAAACTTCTAAAAGCTTAAATGTTATATCTGTGATTTTATAGAGACCATGGATGTTTTATTTTTGATGCACAACTGTGCAAATCTATCATTCTACCTCTAGATGGCAGCACAAGTATTCCTAACGTCTAAATGCATCTAGTCTAACAGTCTAATTCAGGTCCATAAAAAACTTGCTCGAGGGATTTTTCTTATTCAGGTGCAACTTAGATGATGGAAAGGACACTGGTTTCTTTTAACATGCTGTTATAGATGAGATGTATCATGAGCAGGGTGTCCTCAGCCCTGGTGTGTTAGAAGCATGGTTACGGGGGGGTGGGCGTTCGGGGGGGCTTACAAAGTACTATATATGTTTTGACACTTGTTTAAAAGAAAAAGGGGCAACTCAATGTCAGGTAGGCCAGACAAAGGGTTCATGATGACTTTTATGCTAGGTTAGATAGTAAAGAAGGTATGCAAGTTCAAGAGAGAGAGATGGGAAGGACGTTCACCAGGTTAGGGTGATTAAGGATACAGATGGAAATGTGTTGACAGAAGCAGGAAGGGTGATGGGAAGATGGAAACAGCATTTAGAAGATCTAATGAAGGAGAAAAATTAGAGAATGAAGAGTAGAAGAGGTGAATGTTATGGAGCAGAAAGTAATACAGGCTGAAGTGAGGCAGGCTTTGAAGAGGATGAAGAGTGAAAGGGCAACTGGTCCTGATGCTATACCTGTGGAGTTATGGAAGTGTCCAGGAGAGCTGGCAGTAGAGTTTTTGACAATGTTGTTCAACAAGAGTCATTCAATGAAGTTATGGGAAAGAGTAGTGGGAGCTCGACTAAAGGCAGAAGTGCATTAATGAGCATCTGTATGGTTTCATGTCTGGAAAGAGTAGAACATATAAGGACAGAGAAGTACAGAATGGTCAGAGGTAGCTGCATTGTGTCTTAGTAGATCTAGAGAAAGCAAATGACAGAGTGCTCAGAGAGGAGCTGTGGTATTGTATCAGGAAGTCTGGATCAGCAGATAAGTCTGTTGGAGTGGTGCAGGACATGTATGAATGCTATAGGACGGTGATGGAGTGTTCTGTAGGGGAGACAGAGGAGTTCATGGTGGAGGTGGGACTGCTTCCGCTTTGAGCTCCTTCTTGTCGCTATGGTGATGGACAGACTGACAGATGAGGTTTGACAGGAAGCACCATGGACTATGTTTGCAGAGGACATTCTGATCTGTACTGAGAGTAGGTGGAGGAACATCTAGATAGGTGGAGGTCTGCCCTGGAAGGGAAAAGGAGAGGAATTAAGACAGAATACATGTGTTCGAATGGGAGGAACCAAAACAGAGCAGTGAGGTTACAGTGAGTAGAGATAAAGAAGGTGGAGGATTTTAATTACTTAGGGTCTATAGTCCAAAACAATGTAGAGTCTGGGAAACAAGTGAAGAAACATGTGCAAGCAGGCTGGAACAAGTGGAGAAAATCATCAGGTGTGATGTGTGAGAAAAGAGTATCAGCAAGAATGAAAGGATAGGTTTCCAGACTATTGAGAGCAGCCATGTTTTATGGTTTTGAGACATTGGTACTGAGGAAAAGATTGGAGGCAGAGCTGAAGGGAGCAGAGATGAAGATGCTAAGGTTCTTGTTGGGAGGAAAGAGGATGGATAGAATCAAGAGTGTACATCAGAGACGTAGCAGATGTCCGGTATTTTTGAGATAAAGTCAGAGAGGCCAGACTGAGATGGTTTTGACATGTACAGAGGAAAGACAGTGAATATATCGGTGGAAGAACGTTGAGGTTGGAACTCAGGAAGACCAATGAGGAGGTTTATGGATGTAGTGAGAGAGGAAATGAAGTCAGTTGGTGTGTGCGAAGAGGATGCAGATGTTGGATCTGCTGTGGCGACCCCTGAAAAGAACAACCAAAAGGAAAAGAAGAAGACAGATACTTATATTGTTGTTGCTTATCAGTGACAGCATGGGGTTACAAAGTAACATATCCATTTATATGTATTACTATCCTAATAAGTCGAGGTTAATCTGATCTGGTCTTCTCTTAACTAAGTTGAGTGACACATTTGCATTCAGGCAGCTTTTTCTAAGGATGTGTTCATGGGTAGTCAGATAACAACCTGGATGTTAGTTGGATGTAATATATGTGATGGCTAAGGTTATTATTAACTGTGGCTCTGTGACAACTAATCAGAGAGGGATGGCAAGTGTGGACATGATAAACCAGATCAACCTTCATTGAATAATTTGGTAAAGTGTTACAAGCAAGAGTATGAGCAAATTGTGAGCCGCATGTTTGCATTAAAGCAGGTTTGCCAAAACTCACTTAGTATGGACTCTAGGGCAGATGTTTTATTAAAGCTATATATGATCTGTCCACAGTTTTTTTTCTGGAACTAAGCTTTAATTAATATTTCAAACTGTGTACTCGCAAGGTTGTAATCGGTGTTGCATTTTTATCAGGACTTAGCCTTTGATTCACCACCTGAATTCATCTTGATTTGCACTGCCACCTCTCTTGTACATGACTTGGAAATGTGTGCCACGTAAAATGTATAAATCTGTGCGATTTGTCTGCTTACATGCCAAATATACACATCACGTCTCTACAACATAACAGCCAGTGTTTGTGTCTTTATTGCCCTTAAGGTTGGATCACTAATAGACACTTCGATTTGCCTTTAATACTAAAACTATATGCATCGTGATGTGATTGGCTGTTTGGCTTTGTGTTTAACTTGTTTGTCTATGCTAGTTGTGCATTTTCCTAACTCTGTGGAAACGGATGTGCCTAAGCTCACCTCACCACAGCACTTTGCATTCAAGGATTATCTTAGCGTTTGTGGTCCAGTCGTCTTGGTGAGCCTCCACAAGCACACAAATTTGAACCAAAGAAGGAAAATAGTAAATAATTTCCACATTGTGTTGCATGCGTTTTAATCACTAGCCTTTTTTTTATTTAACTTTGGGAAAGCATTTACCTGCTAATATTGAACTGTTATTTTGTGGAAAGTCATTCAGAAACCTGTGGTTATCTTTACTGACGTTCACATCCCATTCACATAGAATGCACTAAAACTTACAATGCATTTTAGGGGATTTTTGTAATGCCCTAAAGGGTTGGGATTGCTATGTTTGAAAAAGAAAAGCAGTTAATGTTGTGGTGCTACTTTACAAATAAAAATTGTTCCCTCTTCTGAGTTTGCAGAGAAATGGAGTGTAAACCCCCACATCCCATCATAGAACAGGATCCTAGTCCCAGTTTATTGAGGGTTGGAGGCGTGTGGTTCCCTGGTTAAATTCACTTTTTCGTCCTAGGCGAGGACACAGACAGACAAACACACACTCACTGTGTGGTCAGTTTAGAGACCTCAGTTAACTTCATGATTTTTGACTGAAAGAGAATATCCTCATATCTTTACTGGTTTACGTGCAAACGGTATCAACAGTAGATGGCTTCAACTTTATTTAACGTCATGACTCTGTTGCTGAACAACTCCCTAGGCATTAAGACTGTCAGTGTCCTTGGTTTTGGTCTGTGGGACCAGGTAAACTCAGGATTACCAGACGGGTTGGTTAATCCCGGGAGCCGCAGACTTACTTGTATTTAAGTCTTTGTGCCTCACACTAACTGCTGTCATTGCTTTCAGGCTAACAGTGATAACCTTCTAAGCGTCAGGTATGCATCTTGTTTGGACCTAACCAGGTGGTTCTTTTTCTTGCTCCCTGTGCATGATGCTGATTAACTGTTGCAGTGGGCTTTCTCTTGCTTGTTGTTGTGGCTTTTTAATTTACAAATTATTGTTTAATTTCATTAAGGCTCACATTAAAAACAAACCAAAACAATCACATCTTCAAATTCAGATCATACTATTTTTAAAATCAAATCTACATTTTAATCAAACATTTGATCACCGAAGTGCCATCCGCAGGTAATTTGTCGTGCAGACAAATGGTGATGGAAATAACAGGTTCTCATCAAAAAGGCCTCAATTACTGCCTAACTGAGTGCAAGTGTGTACATGAACGAGAATCTAGCCTCTATATTTACAGCTCTGTGTTTGTGTGTGTATGTGGGTGTAGCAAACAAAGAGGAAGTGGTGCAGAAGGCCCGCCCAGTCTCCAGCGATGTTGGAAGTACCAATCCAAACTTCTCCGACCTCATGGATGAGTTTATTCAGGAGCGTCTGAGAGCCAAAGGAACAGCGGTCAGTTCATCATTTCACCACATTTAAGTAGAGTATTAAAGTAGTATTAAAGTACAAATTACGCTTTACTGTGGACATGCAGGGCCGGCGAGGCAGCAGCCCCGGAAGCCTGGAGGTTCCCAGGGACCTGCCGGAGCTTTTGGAGGCAGGACAGAATCCTGCATCTCGAGGCTCTGATGATCCAAGACCCATCGATGATCCAGGGGTTCCCTCTGAGTGGACATCACCTGCCAGTGCCAGTGGCTCTGATGTCATTAGCTCTGATAGCCAATCAGATTCCTTTAATGCCTTTCAGTACTCGGCCTGCAAATTTGATAGTGAGGATAATGCTTTTTTGTTCGGAAAAACATTGAACATTTGAGCAAGTGTAATTGCTCTTAATAAGTTATTATTCAACATTCAAATGCTTTCAACATTACAAACTCATGGAAAATTCAAATTAATATAGCCATATGTTTGTTTTCTTGTTCTTTTTTTTAAGATTTTACCTTTAGTACTGAAGCATGTGGAGGAGGTATTACATCTGGAGGTGGAGCCGGAGCAGGGGGTCGGGGGAGCTCACTGGACCAGGACAGCCTGGGAGGGGGCGTGGGGTGTGACGAACAGGAAGTTGCCAGTTTGACGACTCTCCACCTTGACTCAGAGACCAGCAGCCTCAGTCATACCGTCACTGTTACTGGTAATCTCATAACCCAAGGATACCTGTAGCTGGACAATGCCATGCCTACATTGAGGAATTTATAAATATAACGTCAGTCACAACCTCAACACGGTCAAACCTGACGATTAACATTTGACTTTAGCACCAAACACAGTCCTTTGGACTTTCATGCAAGAGAGAAGAATATTAGCCAAGTTAAAGTACCAAAATGTAGCAGTTTGCCAACAACAAATATGCTTTAGGAGATGATAAAATTTACTCTGATTGATATCGTTTTTGAATTTTCACACAGGAATTCATATTGAAGTTTTTTTTGGAAGGATCAAATATAATCTGACTATTACATATTTGTAGCTTAGCATAACAAACACATTTATCATGTGGCCAAACCTTTCTTAATAAAAACCTAATAAGATTACAGATTAAAGATTACACTTTCTTCTATCCTTTTCTATCCTTCACAGTAGTTACATTTCCTAAGCATACAGCTGTTTGAAGCTGACTTACTGTGTGTATCTGGACATGGATAACAGAATGTACTTGGTATATCAAATTATATCATTAGTATTATTGGTAATATTAGTAATATGATTCTAATACAAAGGCTTGGCCCATAGACAAATGTAGTTGACGACCACTGGTGGCACCATTTGTCAGTCGGCATTTTTCAGGAAATCAATTGTTTCTACTCTATATTTCACCATTGCTTTTCAACCAGTGCGTGATAAAGCCTACTTTACCCATCAGGAAGCATTCTGCTAACCTCTTGTTTCTTAGTAACTTTGCACTCAAAAATGTTCAGCTGGTTATCATTACTACTTTGACATTAAACCACTTCACATTTGACCGATCAATAGTCTTTTTAAATGAATTGATATTGTATTAGTCTGCCACTTCACAAAAGGCCAAGTAATGAGGCAATACATTATTATAGGTATTAAAGCTAATAAATTAGCATTTGGCAGATGGCCCACATATGTACCCATTACTCTGTTTTATCCAGGATTTATCACGTCATCAATGTTTTCGCTTTGCCATGTGTTCAGGTTCAGAGAGCGCGTCACCCATGCATTCCTTAGGTGGCTCTCGGTCCCAGACGCCGTCCCCTGCCACGCTGACGGTGGAACACAATGACCACGCCCACTCTCACACCCACGAACACTTGCAGCTGGACCAGAAACTGCACAACTCCGTTCTTCAAACTCCTGATGATCTAGGTAATGGAAACTCATGAAAGAGTTCCTCAAGCAAAAGCATAAACAGTGCTCAGCTGAAAAAACTGTTCTCAAGTAGGAATGAGGAGATATTTAGAAGATGCAGATGCCATAAAAAAGCACTTTAAACGCACTCGTGTGGCTAACACACGATTAGCCACCAAAGATATTTCTTAAATAATTTGTAACAAAGTTTTATTATTCAACTTTAGAACTCTAATCTAAACGTTCATGTAATGGTTTGCCTATCTCTTTCAATATTTGACACAACATTTCTAAGATTACAGACAGTCTTCACTTTGCTCAATAAGCTGCAGTTCTTGATCAATTCTCTGTTTGTTCTAGAAACAAGTGAGTTCCCCAGTGAGGTCTGCAGCGTGATGGCCGGGGGCTCTTTAACGGGATGGCATGCCGATGTTGCCACGGTAATGTGGCGCAGGATGCTGGGTATTCTGGGGGATGTCAACAGCATCAAGGATCCAGAAATCCATGCACAGGTTTTTGATTACCTGTGTGAACTGTGGCAAAACCTGGCCAAGGTACCCGACTCTACACAGAGCAGAGTAAAGCCATCATTTTAGTTTTCCTACTGATCTCTGTACATAAATACATGTTTTCTTTCCCAGATCAGGGATAATTTAGGTATTTCTCTGGACAACCAGTCGTCCCCCCCACCCCCAGTTCTGATACCACCTCTGAGAATCCTCACCCCCTGGCTCTTCAAAGTAAGCCAGTGTGAGAGGTTGTTGGTCAGATTCCCGAAGTTTTCAGACGCTCTAAGTATGTAATTGTGTTTCTTTTACAAAAGGCTACCATGTTGACAGAGCGTTACAAGCAGGGGAAGCTACATGCCTACAAGCTGATTTGCAGGATTATGAAGCGACGCCAAGATGTCTCCCCCAACACAGATTTCCTCACACACTTTTACAACATCATGCACCATGGACTGTTGCATCAAGACCAGGTGGAGTGATGAGCATTAATCAGAGGAGCTGTAGTAGGTTGTCTGAACTTCCACTTTATTTCTACAGGACATTGTGAACACTATTATCAAGCACTGCAGCCCAAGGTTTCTCAGTATTGGCCTACCTGGAGCCACCATGTTGATCTTTGACTTCATCATTGCAGCTTCAAGAGTTACTGCGTGTTCATCACTAAACGTGAGATACACATTACACTCTGCAGTGCAGCCTCACTTGCTTTCACTTGGCTGTTGTCTAATTTTGTTTTTTCACATGTTGTCCCTTTCCTTCCTAAGGCTCCTCGAGTAGAGGCCCAAATCCTTCTTGGTTCTCTAGTTTGTTTTCCCAACTTGTATGGGGAGCTCCCAGCTCTTCATCCAACTACAGCTGACGTGGTGCTGACCAAGTTTCCAGAAGTTAAGGTATACTGACAATCTTTGATTAACTACTCTCCTACTCTTGTAGGAAAGTAAAGCTGACACCTCAGTCTGCTGGTAACATTTAGAACCAGAGGCTGCACATGTCCTACTGGTGTGGGAAAGACTCAGTATTTAAGCTCCACTGAAACACTTCTGATATATCGGCTTGGAATGCTTGAGTATTTCATTCAACTTGAAACTTCAATTATTATACCTCATGTAGATTGAAATGTTGTCCCAACTTCCTCTGTTGTTTCCACTAACTCTTTCAGTAGAAGAGCTTAAATCAACCAGAATGCCAGTTTTTTTAATGGAAGTAAATTTTCTTGCTCCTTATTTTTTTACTATGAAAGCTGCAGTATGTACATTTTTTTTGGCTTCATTTGGACAAAAATCCATTCTCACCTTTGAGCATATTGTTATCCAAAGTGTTCTGTGAGGACGCTGGACTGTTGCTTCTTCTCTTCTCTGTATTCATGCTTTAGAAATTCAGGAGCATGATGTAACTATTTAGTCAATTAAATATTTTTTTACAGAGTGCTCCTTAAGCTGTTTTGGGGCGTTACTATTGGCCGCCTGACTAAAGTTGATGGGCTTTCACATCCTATCTGTAATAAAGGTAAATTGGCGGACATTCCAGCAGGAGAAGTCCTCATCGCGGTGTTAGGCACAACAATTACTCGACCGTCATGTTCATTTTGATACTGCTTGGCGCATGGGATTTGTCGTTTTTTCCTGTTCGGCTCGAGAAACGGTGGCATCGCCAGACCAATAGACATGTATATAAAGGCTTTATATATATGTTCATGACCAGACCCACTTCCTTACAACAAGTGAGGAAGTGGGTGTGGCTTCACCAGGCTAGCTCCTTGGTGGAGCATGAGATGTACTCTCACGAGACTTTGCGCGAGATTTAGAAAGTTGCTCAAAGTGTGGAGAACTTCATTCTTTCATGGATTTTAACAATTCTTTCAGTGCAAAGGGGGTACGGAATCATTTATGAACATGTTTAAGAGTAGAAGGCAGCCAGAAAGAGAGTACCGTAATTTCCGGACTATAAGCCACTGCTTTTTTCTCACACTTTGAACCCTGCGGCTTAAACAATGACGCGGCTAAATTGTGGATTTTTCCCGGTTTTATAAGCTTCATGCCATCACAGAATTGAGCTCTGTCACATTAGACCAGGTGGAACAATGAAATTATTAACGTTAAATTGTTCTTGCTCGCACTGAATAATTCTGATCACTCATTTTGTCATGATGCACACTGCCTCATCATAGCATCATAGCGACTGCGACATTTGTGTGGATTTTTCTTAGAAAATCGCTAAATTATTGTAATGCAGCCAATAAAACAGTGCGCGTTATAGCCCGGAAATTACAGTAGTAGGCGATTCCGCTCGCTGCCTACGCTTGTGGACATCTTTGAATGTAGTAACCTAATTTTGTTAAAAGGACAATCTAATCATATTGTGATATTTTGTGCAGGGTGCACACTTTGCTTTGTTGATAATTCTCCTCATTATTGTTGTATACCAATAAACCACAGGTAGTATTTCAGTTGTTTGTAAACTTGGGGTCAACAATAAAATCTTACAGCATGGGCCAAACGTTCCCTGCAGGCTGCACAGCAGTGTGAGGCTTCTGCTGCACGAGGTCATCACAGACACTTAAAAAAGAGTGAATGTCAGCAACATTTCAGTGAAACTGAACCGATGACCGTATATGGAGCTATAACGAAGGTGGACAGAAGTTTGAGGTTGGCTTGTGGCAGATCTATTTTTTGGGATGGATTAGTAATATTAAGCATAATAGGTTTTTATAATTTATAATATATATAATATATAATAATTATTATAATTTCAGGTTACCACCAATGGGCAATAACGGCATGTTATTCATTTAGAAAAGGTAGTTTTAAAATAAACAAGAACATAAAGAGTGCAAACCTCCACCAAGCTCCAAACCTCCTTTTTTCCAGATGTTTGCAGTTGTCTGGGTCAGTGATCCTGATCATAGTACCATGACCATTCATGTTTTTGAAGGCTTGGAATAACTATAGAGTTGGTCCAAATGTATGGAAATCCCAGTATTGCGCAATCAGGTTCCAATCTGGATAAAACTTTGAGTTAATTGAGGAAACAACATGATGTAAATGAGTCAAATATCATAAAAATAATTTAATTATAAACCGTGATACGAATTATGGGAGATGGGGATCTTTTGAAATCTGTTGAGCGCTGTGGTTGTAATCAACCAAACAAACACCAGTAAAAATATTCCATGCTTGGCGGAGGTCATTAAAAATTAGTCTTGTCAAAACAACTCCTTGCGGTTTTGAATTTCTGAGTAAAGAGTGAACTGAGGTAAAAAGGTTGCTTGAAGAAACCTTCAGTGAAGTTGCTACAATACTATTACTCCAAAGCGTTGAAGAATTCAGACCCTATAAATACAAGGCATATGAAATAATTCATAAAAGACTCACAAATCCTCCGAGGCCACAGGGTTCTTACAACAAAAGTAATGACTTAATATCTCATTGGTTATTCCTCTATGACTCTCTGGGCTATGGATACAACTGTCAGTGTTGTTGTTGTTTGTTTCATAAACAGATAATGCCATGCACAGCGGCTCCGCTGCCTGCACTTCTTACAAGGTACAAGCTTGGTTTGAATCTCTAAGCAGTCATTAACACCTAAGTGAGGGAGAGGATCACGACTTGGGTGTGTGTAAGGTGTGTGTGTTGACATGTCAACACTGTGACCTGAACCTCTAGGATGTACAAAGAAAATACTTGACTGCCATTACATTAGGAACAGTTGCCTAATATTGTGTAGATAACTTTAGGTGGACATGTTATGGATGATACACAATTAGCCAAGACTAGTTTTTTCTCATGAGATTTTCAAGGGTTAAACCTTGTGAACTACTGTGATTTCTAGCTTGTGCTCATTAGTGTAGTGGTCCCTGGACAAGTGAGTATACTCTCAATTTTAACTAATCCCAGAAAAACACCCTGTTTTCAAAGCAGTAACATGTGAGACAGCATTTAGTTTACTCACATTTCCATCAGTAGAATTTGCTCACCATCACATAATTTCTGCTGCTTGATCTCAAGGAGGAAAGATTATGAAATAACTAAAGCAATGCTGGCCCTGGCAAAAATACACAAAAATTCATCCTAGTCAGGTGCCCGAGCCACCTCATCCGGCTTTTCTCATCGCGGAGGAGCAGCAGCTCTACTTCGAGCTTCTCCGGGTTGACTGAGCTTCTCACCCTCTCTCTCAGTTAGAGCCCAGTCACCCTAGAAAGCTCATATTGCCGCTTGTACCCGCGACCTAGTTCTTTCAGTCATGACCCAAACTAGTGGCTGAGCTTGTTTGATTTTGTCTGAGAGGTGATTTGTTGCTTAAGGAACAGTTCGAAAGACATTGTTTGAATTGTTAAACAACTGTAGAGCAGGGCTGCTTTAAATAATGACTGTAATGAACTCTGTGTTTTAGGAGCATGTCATCCAAACCATTCTGACCTCTGCCAGGGAGGAGCCATCTGCTCCTGCTCGGTAAGATGTCTGAACATTTCAAAGCTTTCAAACCTCAGAGGAAACATGTTTTACATATACTCAGTGTTTATGGTTTCCAGTGCAGGGGGTTAGTTTAGACCTCTTCAGTGTCTGTGCTGTGTTTCCAGGTGTGTGGCCCTGTGCAGTCTGGGTATCTGGCTGTGTGAGGAGTTGGCTTGTGGGACTCAGCATCCACAGATCAAAGATGCCCTGAATGTCATCTGTGTTACCCTAAAGGTCAGTCACACTGGGAACATTTCTAAGGGCTCTATTCTCCCATGTGTGTTAAGTAGGGATGTAACGATTCACTCAACTCCCGATACGATTCGATTCACGATACTGGGTTCACGATACGATTCTCTCACGATTTATTTTACAAAATGGGACTGTAGACAATTTTTTTTTTTGGGAAAAAACTAGAAAATACTGTATTATTTTCCTTTCATATTTCATTGTCAAAAGAATCCCTTGATAAACTATTCAAAACAATGAAATTTAACTAAAAATAAATCTTGAATGAAATAAATAAAGGAATAATACAAATGAAAATGAAGCCTATTAATTTAAATTCTGGTTCTATAATAAACAATGCAAAACTGCATTATAGTTCTTTTTCTTTTTAAAAGTGCAACTGAAAATGTATTTTGTGCCTTAACAATTGGACTTAAAAAAAAAAAAAAAACGTGATTGCACTGATTTACGCCATATTTGTTTGGACCAGCAGAGGGCGCTGGTAACCCAGTGGTCGGTTGGCATGCAGAAATTCTTGCAGTGAAGAAGAGAAGCTATGCTAGCAGACAGAGCTAATAGAAAAACGTGACTTTTACAGATATTCAAGTAATATTACAGATATTCTTTCGGTGCTAAAGGGGTAATGAATCATTTATTAACATATTTAAGAGTAGAAGGCGGCCAGAAAGAAAGAATTAGCAGACTCCGCCCGCCGCCTCCACTTGTGGATAGCGCCCTCAGCTGGTTAAAAAAAGTACTGCGATTCAATTTTCAGAAAATCGATATCAACCGTGATACCTATGAATCGATTTTTAACTGCCTTACCATTAATCGTTACATCCCTAGTGTTAAGTCCAAAAAGCTGCACAGCGGCACTGTTTTTGGCTGTGTGCTATTCTCCCCCTGTAGTCAGTCACTACGCGCCTTCATCCCAGTTACGCACTGTGGGTGGAGCAGCCCTGAAATGTGTGTGTTCCCATTCAAATCTGGCTTTACGCACATTCTCCGGTGTGCGTAAGTCCTTTTCTTCTTTCCTCTAACCCTGGAATAAGTGCAGTGCCTCGATAAGGTGAAACATTATATTGCACTAGAAATATGGACTTCGTTACATTTCAAGCCACACGGACTCGTGTGTCGTGCAGCAGCAGCTGTGATCACTTAGCTGCTGCTGCACGATTAATTAAAACTCTGACAGACGCAGACTTCTGTCTATGTTGGTCACAGTGATTCAACTATTTTCATACTATGTCCAACGTAAAGTCACAGTTTGATCCACTACAGAGTGAAACAAGCTGTCATATGCAGATGAGGATGGACCACAAACTGTTCCCACACATATTTTAATGAGGCTCAGCTCAGGTCGCTTTAAACTATTTATATTTAAAACTGCGTATTTTGGAAGCCAATAGTTCTGTTTCACTGCAAACATCCATCTGTATTAAAGCAGGACGCTCTGCGGTCGGATTATTTTCTCATATCTCCAGCGCATCTAACACAGTCACACTTTACAGCAGGGGTCGGGAACCTATGGCTTGCGAGCCAGGTGTGGCTCTTTTGATGATTGCATCTGGCTCGCAGATTTCGGCTTTTCAGATAAAACATAAAATATTATCGCTTGTTTTAATCCATCCATCGATTTTCCACTTCTCATGTCTTGTTCAGGGCTGCAGGATTATGGGTAATCAGGTAAACACCCCCTTTTGAATCAGTCTGCTCGGCCATTAGCTCAAAGCTAACCCTTCGACGAAGAAGCTGGCGAAAAGAAAAAAAGATGAGTATCGTACATTTCAAGACGAATGGACTGAAGAATACGCCTTTGTGGAGAGAGCAGGTTCTGCGGTGTGCCTAATTTGCAATGACAAAATCGCATCGATGAAACGGTCGAATGCAGTTCAGTGTGATTGCAAGATATGCTGCTGGTGACACACTGCGCAAAGAAAGTCTTGCTGTTCTGCCAATAAAAGGGTCCACAAGAGGTGAAGATTTATTCAAGTCTTTCATGGAGTTCGCTCATGAAAAAAATCTGCCTATGGATAAACTTCTCTCAGTGTGTACTGATGGTGCTCCTTGTATGATGGGGAAAAACAAAGGATTTGTGGCACTTCTCCGTGAACATGTGTCGTAGCAAATTATCTAATAATGTTCAATGATACATTTATATTTGTCATGTGTGTATGATTAAGGGGATAATTTGCTTTTTAACTCTGTGCCTGTTTTCTCTTCTTCTTCGTCTTCTTGGGGGTAGCCATTCTCCTTTACACATCTTATCTTATACATATCAAAAGACTCAAAACACACACACACACACACAACCACATACACATACAACCACACACACACACACACACGCAACCACACACACACCAACACACACACACACACACACTCATCCACACACACACACGCACACGCACACGCACACGCACACACACACACACACACACACACCCACACACACATCTAACTTTCACTGACCCCCCCCCTGGTCCCTTCTTTTGTTGTCTGTGGAAGGAGGAAGGTGGGTGGGACGGTGGGGTATAAATGTGTGGGAAAAGGAGCTTTTGGCCTCTTCTTCTTCTCCTGCTCATCGCGCCCTCTCTCCTGGCCAGGAGAGACCAATGCTTCGTCCATCCCGCTTTGTACCTTTTCATTTAGTTTAGATTAAATCATTTTTTATTACTTCATCATCTCTCCTGTCTGGTCTTCATCATTTATCACCACAGAGTGTGTTTCCAAGTCAAAGATGAGGTAACCGTAAATTTCACCGTAACACATGAAAATAGACCCATCCTAAGTTTCCATTGCATTCTACACCAGGAGGCACTTTGTGCTCAGATTTGTGATGGGCAGCTTGGCGAAGTGATGTCGCTGGTCATTCGTGTGATCAACTTTATTGTTGCCAGAGCCTTAAATGATCGCCAGTTTAAAACACTGCTGGATGAAGTTGGAAATAACTATTACGGTCTGCTTTTGCACAGCAATGTGCATTGGTTGTCAAGAGGGAAGGTGCTCAGCCGTTTTGCGGCTTGCCTGAACGAAATCCGGACTTTCCTTGAAATAAAAGGCATAGAGCATCCTGAGCTAGCCGAAACCGAGTGGCTCCTCAAGTTTTACTATCTCGTGGATATGACTGAACATCTGAACCAGCTCATCGTGAAAATGCAAGGCAATGGAAATACAGTGTTATCTCTTCAACACGCCGTGTTTGCTTTTGAAAACAAGCTGGAGCTCTTTATCATGGATCTTGAAACAGGTCGTTTACTACATTTTGAAAAACTGAGACTATTTAAAGATGCATGCACAGCAAATGAGCCCACTCAAAACTTTGATCTCCACCAGCTAGCTGGTTTCACATCTAGTCTCCTACAGTCGTTCAAAGCACGCTTTGGAGATTTTCGTGAGCACACTCGTCTTTTTAAGTTCATCATCCATCCAAACGTGTGTTCACTGAACACAGCCGACCTGAGTTACATTCCTGATGTCTCCCTCAGAGATTTTGAAGCAGAGGTGGCTGACCTGAAGGCCTCAGACATGTGGGTGAATAAGTTCAAGTCACTGAATGATGATTTGGAAAGAATCGCTCGACAGAAAGCGGAGTTGGCGAGCAAGCACATGTGGACAGAAATGAAAAAACTTCAACCCGAAGATCAGCTGATTATCAATACTTGGAATGCGCTTCCTGTCACATACGACACACTGAAGCGTGTGAGTATTGCTGTGTTGACCATGTTTGGATCTACGTATTCATGTGAGCAGTCATTTTCACATCTTAAAAACATCAAATCTAACCTACGATCACGTTTAACGGATGAAAGCCTCAACGCCTGCATGAAGCTTAACCTCACCAAGTACCAACCAGACTACAAAGCCATCAGCAAATCCATGCAGCACCAGAAGTCGCATTAATGGTGAGTATTATAACAACATTATTTAAAAGAATAAATTCAGAGGCTTATTATACTCACATTTAGGTAAATTCAGGCTTAAAATATATTATATGGCTCTCACTGAAATAAATTTCCAAATATTTTGCTTTCATTGCTCTCTGAGTCAAAAAGGTTCCCGACCCCTGCTTTACAGTGATGATGATGATGATGATGATCAAGAAAAGAGATTTTAACTGTGACTCAGTCACACCGCAAAGATCTGATCAATGATCTGTTCAAATCAACCTGTTACATTGTTTATCAATGAAGCCATTTCAAATTAAAAGTGAACTTTATAATTTTCATGGATTTCAATGACATTTACAAGCGTTGGGAAAACTCCAGATCCCATGATTTTTAGGCAGCCCAAAAAAAATGACATCGCTTCCTTTCCTTCAGCCTGCCTTCATTCACATGTACGCGCTTTGGTCTACCTTACGCGCGGTGGGCGTGTCAGCAGCCCGGACCAGAGAATACGCATTGGAGAGAAGCGCATAACTGCAGACGCGCAAAAAAGCGATAAAGTCCAAACGGGAGAATAGAGCCCTAAAAAATCACACCACCAACAGTGTGTGTGTAAGATCCTACTGATAGTTGTGTGCAGAGTCGTGTGTCACACAGCTAGTGTTTCTTTGTTGGTAAATACCTGTCCTTCGTCCCTAAAACAGATTTATTAACACTTTATTATAAATTGATGAACATATTTACATTAGCTTCAGTCCTCTTTAGGACAATAAAATGAATGTTATTTCTTCTCAAAATATTGTTTTGTTTTCAAATGACACACAAAAACCTCCATATGAATAGACTTTTATAAGAACCAGTTGAACATGGCTGTGCTCAATGTAAAACACAATGAGGAATGGAAAACACTTCATTCATCAGTGCCTTGGACCCTTTTTGTGTGTGAATTATTTTAGAATATTTCTTTTTTAACTCAGACAACCCAAATACATGGAAACAAATATATATTATTTTTCCAACAAAAGCAATGTACACAGTGTACTGTACATCCCATCTAACACAAAGTACTTTACATACCAAACAGAAAATCCTCAAGTTACAGAGAAAAAAAGCCAAACTAAACCAAAGTGGCTCTGATCTCATCAGTCCTGTGCTTTCTATTGCTCCAAAACAGAAACACTCACCTGATGCTCTTTTATGCTAAAATTTCTATTGCTATTTACAAAACAGGAGTTTACCCATGTGATGAGTCAGTGAGCATAGTACGGCAATAAACATTCAAATTTGAATGTGTTCCTTGTGAAAACTAGGGATTTTCTTCATGAAAATTGTGCAAAATGCAGATAATTGTGTATATGTTTTGAAAAAAAGTTTTAGTTGTGTTTTACAACTAAAATGTAAGTGTAAAGCAGAAATTGTGCTTGTAATTTAGCAGAATTGTTTCAGGGGGTTTTGGTGCATGAGTTACATGGTGGCAGTATTTGTGTGTAAATAATGGGGAAAAACTGTAACGCTTTGGAAATAACAAAGGAAAGAAGGATTTAAACCACTGTGTCTTCCTTCTCCCAGTATCCCAATAAGAGTGTAGCTCTGGTGGCGTCTGACATCCTTCATCTCCTCATCAGTTATGTTGATCATCTTCAGAAATTTCCTCCTGACACTCCAAAGAAGATCGTAGAGGTGAGACTGCAGTGGCATTGAATTTATGTTTGCAGTGGGTGTAGTCTGTAAATACGTTGGATGGACATTATGTGTACAGTTTGATAGGAATTCTTTAGAATTATTTTCTTTATGTTTTGGGAATTCTCAAATACAGTGGTTCTCAAACTTTTATGGCCAAGGTACCCTTTTTTCTTGTTTCTGAATCCAAGTACCCCCTTTGTCCAACTACAACATTTTGAATAAAATACTATGAAAACGAGTTTAAACACTCATTTTGATACATCTCATTTTGTAAATAAGTGTACCGGTAGTTTTTTTCATCTCGTGCCTGGTGTGGGACTAATACCGAGTCTTGTATGTTCTAATTGAGATAATTTCATCATCGTTATTATGAATATCAATTTTAACTAAAAATAAACATATTGTTAATGCTTTCATTGGTTCATTTTCAACACTCTCTTAAGTACCCACTCCTCATGCCCCATTTGCGAAATACTGCTCTAATGCACCAGCATTCCCACAGTTCCCAGCAGACTATGGTAAGATGCTGAAGCATCCGTGGCAGAGCTCGACTCTAACAAAAGCTGCGTTGAGATGATGGCCAAAGATTAATCACAGGGTCCATATATTTATTTTAAATAATCTTTATATATTTCTAAAAGCCTATTGTAGCCCTAATAACAATGAGGTGAGTTCACATCAAATATTTCAAATGTATATTGTCCTGCTAATGTAGCTTCAGGCTAACATTTAAGCCTTTTTATTTACTTTGTGTTTCCTACTCTAATCACACTATTTCTTTCTTGTGGCATACAGTCACCTGTCAATCATCACCTGAGGTTAGTCACTGTCCACAGTTGGCCCTCAGCTCACTGCCTCATCATGTTATTGGACTATAAAGTGCAACACTGTATTGGTCCACCTAAATGGCAATTTCATTAGTCAAATATGATGGAGCTCAATTTTTTGGTGGCATGAAGCTTGTAAAACTGGAAAAAAATCCACAAATTAGATGTCATTGTTTAAACCACAGGGTTCAAAGTAGCGGCTTATCGTCCAGAAATGACGGTAATCAGTCTTGTTAATTCCCATTTGAAGCTTCCCTGTTGAATTTATTGTTACCTTCATTACATTGTAAAACTTTCTGTTTTTAGATACTGATCGCAACCATCACATACTTACTGCCCACCACTGAGTCTTCCCCCCATGAGCTGGATAAGAGGGTAACACACACACACACACACGCACACACGCACACACACACACACACACACAAAAAAAAGTGCTTCTCCTTTGGCTAACCAGAGCTGGGATTGGGGTCAATTACATTTTTCAGTTACAAATACGTTTTCAATTATGAAAATTACATGTTCAATTACAATTATAGTGACCAACATTTTGTCTGATTTCAATTAAATTACAACTCTTTTTGTATCCTCAAAACGTCAATTACAATTACATTCTCAATCACTAAAGTTCAATTAAATTATTGTTGTTATACATCAATTTTATATAGCACTTTTTCTGGGTAGTCAAAGTCGCTTTACAATGAAGGGAGCAGTGTTGGGGTTTGGTGCCTTGCTCAAGGCCACCTCGGCAGTGCTTGAGAGGTGCTCTGGCACCTCTCTAGCTACCAGAACAACTTTTGTTTTTTTGGTCTGCACTGGGACTTGAACCAGCGATTCGGTGAGTTCTTTGGGAATGTGTGTTTGTGATAGAAAGAAATAACAGTACTTATCCAGATCAGGGAAATCCTCAGTGTACTGAAGTAATAGTTCTTCATGATGTCATCACTGTAGAGAGTGATAATGTCAGAATTTTGCAGAAGTTCCACAGTGATGATGTCATCAGTTCCAGCTGGGAGCAAATACAATTTTTAAGGGGGTGCCATTGAGTCATTTTGCCATTCACATGTCCAATTCCACCTAAATATCACATTTTTTACCAGTTAAAATATGCATGCACATTTTCATGAGTTTTTGAACGTGTTTAGGCCCTCGAACATTCAAGTTTTTTTTTGTAATAATAATAATAATAGTAATTATAAATACAAGGTGCATTACAATAGGGTCCTACGCACTGTTGTGCTCAGGCCCTAATTATCTGAACTCAATTACAATTTAAATACAATTACGACAGGAACAGATTTTTAAAATTACAATTAGAATTATGAATACAACATAATTATCATTTATTATAAATTCTGCGGTTACAGTTATAATTGACCCCAACCCTGACTGGATCTGTGCTTGTGTTGCAGCTGGTAGTGTCCTTGCTGCTCTGTCTGTTGGATTGGGTGATGGCTCTGCCTCCAAACACTCTGCTTCAGCCTGTACAAACACGCAGCCCCCCAGAGAGGGTGCAGCCCACCAAGACCCTCCTCAGCTGTATTTATAAAGTACGTCTTACTGTCATTACACATTCACTACCACAGTTACATGAAGAAAAACATTTTCTACATTCTCGTGCACAAACGTAGTATCTGTGACAGTTATTTTTACCGTACGTGTCCAGGTGTTGCACGGTTGTGTTTATGGAGCTCAGTCCTTCAGCGTTGCCAAGTATTACCCCCTGCAGCTGTCAGACCTGCTGAGTCCAGACTACGACCCATTCCTGCCGTTGGAGAGCCTCCGGGAACCAGAACCACTGCACAGCCCCGACTCGGAGCGATCCAGCAAACTTCAGCCTGTCACAGAGGGTCAGTGAACTCAGTGTGGAGACACAGGAAGTGATGTCAGAGCCACTGAAACGAGTGTGTAATAATCATACTTGTCAGAAACACGCTGCAGACCCAACTTTGTTCTTCATTGTAGTTACACAAGTGCTACAATAGAAGGTTGTGTGTGTGGGTATTGCTGTTTGTGTGCACATCAGCGCAAACTGTGTCCGTGAGGAAGTGTGTATTGTTCCCTGCTGTGCTGCAGCACAAGCCAAGGACTGGTAAAATGAGTGGAGCACCCGATCAGACATGCTCCTCTGTGCTTCTTGTCCTCTCTGATCATAAGTTCAAGAAGCCTTAAAACATTTATATTAGCTTTAATCGTTATTAAACTGATGTGTGTGCGTGCATGTGTGTTTCCATTTTTACCCTCTATGTTTTTATTTCCTTTTTTCCCACATCTGCCTGTTGTCTCCAACATTTTATTTCACTTGTTTTTCATTTTCATTCTTTTGTCTTGTTTTAAGTTTAAGTTGACTCTCTTTTTGTCTAACAACCTGCTGATGTCTCTGGAGCACTTTGATATTTAAACAGTAACTAAACCCCAAACCCATGTTTTTCTGCTGAATACATATGTACAGTATTTGGGTATTAAATAGTGCTGTTTATTAATCCTAGTGTAACTCTTCACATTTTAGTAAAAATATTTTAATTTAGCGTCTTTAGTTGTAAAATGTCAGAGTTACTGGCCTCTAAGGGTTGAACGTCAGCTGTTACAATTACATTGACAGCTTCTTTAGATTCCCCTGCATCATCAACTTTCACTGTTGGCCCCACCCCTCCTGTAAAGGCTGAGAGGAGGGAGGAGGGTTTCCTCCAATCACAGCCCTCAGTGAGCATTGATTGACAGCCTCAATGAGGAACTCCTTTCTTCAGTGGTGATGTTTTCGACTCTGTGCTTCTATAAAGAGCAGATTCTGGTTTAATCAGAGGGTTCATCAAGCTATGTATATATTTACAGACACATCTATGCTATGTGTGTATTCCCGTCTGTCTCTGCGTGTGTGCGGACGTGTGCGTACGTCTTAACGCTATGTCTGTCGTGTGAGGTGGTGGGAGAGTAGAGCGATTTGCCCCTGAGTGGTGTCTGTAAGGCTGTGTGTGAGCTTCATGTTGTGTTTGTGTGTGCGTGTGGTTGTAGTGACACATCTCAACTGTGAACTTGCTGAGTGTGTGTTATCGTCTGTCTCTGCGCACAGTGGGGTGGGTTACTTGAGTGGGTGTGTCGTAACTGCTCCAGGAGCCCCGCCCATAAAATAACAGAGTGCAATGTAATTTCCCTTCAGTGATTAATAAAGTAATTCAAATTCAAATAATAAAGGCATTTTTTTTTTTATTTCCCTCCTAGTGGCAGGTGAGGAGAAAGCAGGGGTTTAGTTACTCTTTAAGGTCAATACTAGAGATACACCAAAATTCTGTGCAGCAAAAACACTTTTCTCACTGAAGCAAGGCGACTGAAACAGGATGTTGTGATGACGCGAGTGAACACAGCGGTCAGTGAGCACACTTTTCTGGAAACGGGCCAACTTGTACATCAGAACCAGAATCTGGTTTGAGTCAGTCAACGCACGTTTCACAGAGCTCTTCTTTACTACATCATGACGGGACTTGGTCGGCATTATGAAGATCATTACTTGGATGGGATTAAACCAGTGCGCACAAGAAATGATGCATGCTGCAATCAAAGCACTCAGAGACATACAGAATGTGTGCGTCTCTGTAACTTAAGTGCACTTTTGTGTGTCAGTTATAGGCCTGTACAATATTATTTAATGTATGAGTGGTGACTAGTTAAACATTTTATTTTTATTTTATTTTATATTGTGCATTTTTGAAATGTCAGTGCTAAATACTGTAAATGTTTTCATATTTTTAATAGATTTATTATTTGAAGCTTATTAATTTATACAATTGCAATGTTTAAATTTTAGTGAGGATGGTACACATTCAAAGCCATACATGCAATGGGACTAATCAGAATCAGAAATACTTTATTTTTTATTACAAATAAAAAGAATAAACACTAAAACAAAGAAAGAAAGAAAAACGTACATATTTAAGATAAAATAATTTGCATATTGATTTCTTTCAGTGTTTCGGTTTTCGGCCTTGGTTTTTTCGTCTTCCGTCTCGGCCAAAAATGTTCCTTTTCGGTGCAATCCCAGTTTGTGTATTTATCCCATCAATAAGAAGGTGTGGGACAGTGTGTGTGTGATGATGAGCATTAACAGCACACAGTGTGAAAGCATTGGCCTCCTTGTTACAGGCCAGTGTTGTTTTTCCTGTGACTGTATTTTTTTCCAATCTCTCTCATATTGACTGTCTGCAGTTCGGAGCCGTATCCAACACGGCCTGGTGTCCATAGCTGCCAGGACTGTAATCACGCACCTTGTCAACCATCTGGGTCATTACCCTATGTCAGGAGGTCCAGCGACTCTGTCCAGTCAGGTGCTGACACCGCCGGAAAGGCCATAATTACAAACCCTGATCCATTATCAAATGTTGAACACAATCTTTGTTCCTCAGGTGTGTGAAAATCAAGACAACCCATTCTGTGAGAGTGCAGATCTTGGACCAGAACTTTTCCACTCACCAAACCTGCAGTTTCTGGTGCTGAATGGCACCACCCTGCTGTCAGTGCTGCAGGTAACCTCAGAGCACAGCAGGGACACAGATACATCTCATACTTTAGAGTAGGGGTTCTCAACCTTGAGATCAGGACCCCATTTGGGGTCGCGAGACACTCAGAGAATATTTTTTGAACAATCCAAGCTAATTTTTGCTCATTTTTTAGTTTTTTTTTGGAACTCCACCAAACTTGCCATAATTTAACCTATTTTTATCACTTTTTCTTGCCATATTTTTGCTCCTTTTAATGCATTTTTGCTAAATTATCCCCATTACTGCCACTTCTCCATCAAATTTCAATGCCACTTCCAAGACTTTTTCAACACTTTTAAACCTTTTTCACCACTTTTCTCACCTAATGTTGAACATGTTGACCCATTATTGTCAATTTTAACCTCTTTCATGCTCATTTTTGCCAATTTAACCACATTCAAATGCATACTCAATATTTGCCAGTTTAAATGAATTGTTCCTAATTTTTAAATTACATTATTCCAACCCCTCCCTCCCCATTTCTTACACTTTTAAGCCAATATTGAACCTTTGAACCCTTTTTACTACATTTCATGTCTGTTTTTGGCCACTCCAATTTGCGACTTTTAATAATTTTCTGGTGTTTTGATAATCTAATTTCACCACTTTTCACACCATTTTTGGTCTCTTTTAACACATTTTATTTCTGATTAAATCAAGGATTTACATCTTTCAGATGACTATTTATTATAGTGCAAATAATAATAAACGTCCTGTATAACAGTGGATATTATTCAGATAAATAGATAAATGTGGTTATCACAGATTCATAGAAGAATAGACCATCATTTTGCCTGAAAAAGCTCTCCCCTTTATAGATGGCCCTGTCTCCACATGACTGTTCTTCAATGTCCCAGGTCTGTGATCAACCACCATCATGTACAGTGGGTGTCCCAGCTCTCTGGCACCTTCAATTTGGGGGTTGCGAGCTGAAAAAGTTGAGAACCACTGCTTTAGAGGAACGTTTTAATCATACATGTAATTTATTTTCCAGATCCGGTCGGAGTCAGGTGTACCGGGAGGTGGAATGACAGCCGGTCTGTCCTCTGCCCCTGCATGCGTCCGTGTCATCATCCGAGACGTTGCTGGGAAACACTCTTGGGACTCCGCCGTGCTCTACGGGCCTCCTCCAGGCTCCCCCAGCAGCCCGCCACACACACTCCTGAAACAGACGCAGCAGCCTCACACATCAAACCTTCATTTACAAACCCCTCCAGGGGGTCCTCTGAAAAAGATGGGATCGAAAAAAGAAATAAACGAGGAAGAGGGGGAAGAAGAAGAAGTGGAGGTCGAGGGGGGGGAGGAAACGGTGGTGGAGAGTAAGAGACCAGAGTTTGAGGGTGAAGGGAGTGAAAAGGAGGGAGAGAAGAAGAAGGCTGCTAACGAGGAGAAGGAAGGAAGAGAAAACGAAGAAGAGAACAAGCCTGAGCAAGAGATGAGTGAACAATGGGCCGACGGGGGGGACGAAGAAGCGGGGGAGTCAGCCCTGGAGCAGCTGCTTGCTCCACCATTGGCTAAACGTATCTGTTGGGACGCGGTGCCAGCATGGGATTCACTCAGAGATGGAGAAGATGCTCTGGATGAAATGCTGCAGTACCTGGGATACTCCAGTCCTGAGTGTCTACAGAGAGCTGGTACGCTGCTGCTGCTGCTGCTGCTGCTGCTGCTCTTACAATGTTTGAGTCTATTAATGGACACTCATGCAGTAGTAACAGATGTCAAACTGTCAAAAGAGAAAAAATATTAAGTTCAGCTATACAGAAAAATGTTGAAGCATAGTACTGGTACATATCACTCCACAAGGTGCCTGACTACGGTAGCCCTGAAGCGCCAAAATTCCGGTGCAACTTCATAGTTTACCAAAGTTGTACTAAAATTTTTGACATTTTAATTTCATACATAAGGCGCACCTGATTATAAGGCGCACTGTCGATTTTTGAGAAAATTAAAGGATTTTAAGTGCGCCTTATAGTACGAAAAATCCGGTACTGTAGACCAATTCATAGTGTACTTTTTCCTTATTTATACAGCAACAACAAAAAAGCCCTTATTTCCTTCCTCGTCCATTTTAAGTCCAATATTTATATCTGGACATTGATAAAGTTCTAAAGAGGGTTCCATGTTCTTTCCCATTTATGCAGATTACTAGAGTTTACAGATCCATGCTTTTCCATATGTACTATATTGGTCAGCTCGTTCAGCTAATTTCTAAAGGTTGGTTCCGTCGTTGTTTTCCATTCCTTCAGAATTAGTCTTTTGGCCACAATAGTTCCAAGTAATAAAGCAGGTGTTTCAGAATGTTTTGTGTCTCTGTAGAACATCCAAATAAGGCCATATCTCTGTCTGGGGCCAAGTCTGTGTCATATACTCCAGAATAAAAATAAAATATACTAGACCAAAATTGTTGTATAGTAGGACAATCCCAGAATGAGTGTAACTGTGAACTTTCAACTAATTTACATGTTTAATATATTGGAGACACAACAGGATAGAATTTGTGCAGTGCAACTTTACAGTAATAGAAACGATGAGTCACTTTAAACTGCATTAGCCTGAGCAGTTGTGAATTAAGGAAAGAGATTTTTACCATTGTTGTTCCGGTGTTTTTGTTAAAAAATCAAAGCTCAGTTATTGCACTAACTGTTTCTCCAGGCATACCACTCAACATCTCAGCCCCTCCTCCAGTGTGTGTTTCAGAGAAGCAGGAGAACGACGTGATCAACGCCATTCTGAAACAAAGTGCAGCAGAAAGAGAGTTTGTCCTTCATGTACGTTACACCCATGACTCTGTTCATCACTGGTTATTATGTTAAATCATTCACTCTGAAACAGCAGCTGTTTGACCTGCTTTAATGAATGACGATGAATATCTGTGATGTAAACGTTTGCCGTGCAGTTGACGGGCTGTAAACTGACTTCTTGCAGCGAGGCGAGGGGTTAAACATGAGGGCCATGCAGCAGACTGAACCCGTCACCGACGGCCCGCAGTCAGCGTTTTACTACTGCAGGCTGTTCATCAACATCCTGGGACTGAACTCCTGGGAGAAAAGGTCAGAACACACACACACTTTGAGGATGCTCTCGGTCAGGGAATTCCCATAAAGATGAAGCACTAATTTTCTTGTGCACATTGATAGCCCAACATTTTAGTTTAGTTTATAGCAGTGTTTATCAACGTGATGGCACTACAGGGGGTACTTGAGAGGAGGAGGAAAATTAACAAATGAAAGCATTAAAAATATGGGGTTTTATAATGTTTATTTTTAGTTAAAAATGATTATCGTACTAAATATTACCAGCAACTCACAAAACAACAAAAACACACAAAATAAGAGAAAAATATACTTAATAATAAAAATAACAGACAAACAACAACAACAAAATACACAAAATGAGACCAAAAACACACACACTAAGAGAGAAAAATACTTACTATTACCAGCAACACACAGAACGACATCAAAGACACACTAAATGAGAGAAAAACACACAAGTTCACTACAAAGGACACAAAAATAACAGAGAAACATACAAAACGTCATAAGAAACAACCAAACGAAACAAAAAAACACACTGAGATAGAATAATTTAAATAATACCAACAACACAAAAATGACAGCAAAATCACACACAATAAGAGAAAAATGTACTGAATATTAAAAAGAACAGACAAACAAAATACACACACACAGACACACACACACACAAAACACAAAATGGTGATAGAAATTATCTTGATTAGAACATGAAAATACAAAGGTCAGTCTTGGTCCCACATCAGGGAGGGAGATGACTGGAAATGATAAAAACTATAGAAATAAATCTATTCAGGAGCCACTAAATACTGTTTCATTTCACTTATTTACAAAATGAGATTCTTTAAAAATGGTTATTGCTCATTCATTCCATCATTATGCTCTATAGTTGTTTTTTCACAGTATTCTGAGCAAAATGTAGTAGTTGGACATAAGGGGTACTTCCATTCAAAAGTAAAAGAAATGGGGCACTTGAGTCAAAAAAGTTTTAGACGGTAGTAACTCTCTTCACAGACCCCTTGGTAGGAGTGGAGGATCATCCTGTGTTATCATTAGGGATCATTCACATACAACATCTTGAAGTCCAATGAAATTAGGAACAATGCA
Source organism: Gouania willdenowi (assembly GCF_900634775.1). Taxonomy (NCBI): domain Eukaryota; kingdom Metazoa; phylum Chordata; class Actinopteri; order Blenniiformes; family Gobiesocidae; genus Gouania; species Gouania willdenowi. Next base: position 390,449 of record NW_021145219.1, on the reverse strand, counting down.
TCAAAGGTTTTTATTGATGGTGGGACTCGATAAGAAAAAAAATAAATGGATAAAATTAATTGGAGAAATTGTAATTTAATTAACCTTGATTAATCTAAATTAATGGCCTAACAATTTTTGACTCAAGAAGCAATGTTTTTCAATTTAAATGGATTTTGGTATATGACTGAATTAAAAAAAAAAAAAAAACCAAAACATAAAAGCTTTAACAAAAGAGTGTTTATTATTTTCATCACTGAGTGCTAACATAATGTGCAATATGAATAAAGAATATTACGATTTCATTGTTCACAAAACTCAAACTTAAATTTAAGTAAGCTATATATTAATGCTTTTTTCTGGATTTTAAGGCAATTTCTAAAACAAGTGTGTTTTTGTGTATTAGAATAAAAAACAGCACTTATTACAGAACATTCCACAGAAGTGGAAATTGTGTTTTTTTTGTGCACCATTTATTTTTCTGTGATTAATGCGATAAAGTCCCAGTTGTAGATTTAGTTTTAATTGTTATTTATTATGGTGGAAAACTGTGCAGGTAAAGTGAATAATATACAGGGTTTCCAAATGGTTAGTGCTTCTATATTTAATAAGGTGTCACTATGGATGATTTAGTAGCGGCTGTCACAGCTAGAGCCCTAAAAACAGCCGAAAACCTTCAAACTGACTGAAAGGGTTTGAGTTTGGAGTGATTCACTCGTGTTACTCACTCCTAATTTTCTAGAATTACCGTATGTGTTCTTTCTGACCACCTCTTAGTATTATGTAGTGTGTTATGCAGATGCTTTCTATGCTTGTACAGCTCATGTACCAATCTCTATTAGACCAATTTAATTGGCTCAGGTGTAATTCATGGGTCTCAAAAATATAATAGTGTGTTAACAAATGGGTAAAAAACTAAATGAATGGCTGGATTCATTGGAAAGAGAGAATATGGCACTGTAGCCAATCAAAGACAGGAAAGAAGAGAGTAAGGGGGAAAACGTAGTGGAGAAGAGCATAACTAACTAATAAAATTGATATATTTTATGTTTTTCTGTAACAAACCAAATATCATTAATGTCCTTGGAATGGCAGTAATTCACCTGAGGTTGGTTGTTTTTTTTCTTTAAATTTATTTAATTTATCTTTAAGGAAATATAAAATGGTGGCTACTGTGTGATAGAAATAGAGTTTAACACCTTCTTTTTTAGTTGTTGTGCATTCAATTAAGAAAATGCAGGGTCACGGAGGCCCTGCTGGTGCCCATCTCCAGCTTTCTTTGGTCACACACACATACTCACACTCACACTCACACTCACACACACGCACACGCGCACACGCACACGCGCACACGCACGCACACACACACACTCCTACAGGCAATCTAGAGCAGTGTTTTTCCACCTTTTTTGAACCAAGGTACATCTTTTAGTAAAAAAAAAATCCCAAAGCACACCACCAACCAAAAATGCAAAAAAATAAAACTTTGTAGCTTATATCAACAATATACAGTAATTCTTATCAAAGTGTCTTGAATAGGAATTTTAAATGAAACACAAAGACAAACATTTTTTGATCTTTCATATTTCTTCTTTCTAATAAAAAGTGCAATTAAGAATTTACAGTCATTCTTATAAAGTGTTTTTATTAGAAATCACTTATGGCTGTGTTTCACAAAGAGTCACAAGATCATCATCTGTTCCTCCTCAGAGTAAGAGCAGTCCTAAAGTGCAGCAAAGTACACATGCAGTACTTATAGGGCTCTACTCTCCCACACGTCAAAGTCTGAAAAGCTGCGCAGTGGCGCTGTTTCTGGCTACGCCAAAAGTTTGACCATCAGCATTATTAATATGTTCACATTTACCAGTTCTACATGGGACAAAATGTGTTGCATTACATTATATTTTACCCGTGCCGTCCACTCCTTTACCTGGTAGGGGGTGAGAGCAGCGTCGTGGAGCTGATCAGGTGTGTGTGCACCCGAGGTGTGCGCCTCGGCTGCTGCAGTTCAAAAAATTCTGTTCACGCTCGCAGACTGATGGTCAACTATTTTAACACTGTGTACAACGCAAAGCCACAGTTTGATCCACTATGAGAGTAAATAACAAGTAAAACATTGATGACAGATGATGATTAATGCGCACTGATCATTTCTGTAGAAATGTAAGAAGTTAATAAAATCAGGCTTTTCACACAAACAAACGTTAATCTGTCATTAGTATGATGGGGGAAAAGGAGAGATTTTAACTGTAGCTCAGACAGAAAAATGCAGCTGATCCTCACCCTACAGAAATCTGATCACTAATCTGATCTTAATCAACCTGTTACTATGTTTTTTAAACAAAGGAGTTTCAAATTAAAAGTGTGCATGATAATTTTCAAGGGTTTCAATGACATTTACAGGCGTTAGGAAAACTCCATGTTTTGTGATTTCTAGACAGCCCCAAAAAAAATGACATCATGGCCCAGTCCACCTCCTTTGCTTCCGATCGCCTTCGTTCACAGACTATGCACTTTGGTCAGTGGACGTGTCAGGAGTGTACGTGCAGGAGAGAGGCGCGTAACTGCAGGTGCATAAAAATTGATTAAGTCCAGACTGAAGGATAGAGCCCATAGTGAGCAAAAATCACATGGCGCACACATCCATAGTGGTGAGGGTGTTATCAGAGTGTGTGGGTTGCGTGGCCCCTTTAACTGCTGTTGGGTTCACAGCTAGTACACCAGTGTGTGGGAGAAAGAAGCTGTACGCAATGAGAGTGACTGGCAAATAAGTGCTACAGATGTTTATTCCAGAAACTGAGTTCTGTGTCCTGCTAACTGAGATTTAACCCCTCTCTGACCAGCAGCTGAGATCAGGAGCTGCTGTCAAGCTTTGTGAAGGGGGAGGGGCTCACAGCAGCACAATAGCATATTTACAGACAATAATTAATTAGTTTTCAAAATTGTTTTTTAGACCACAAGTGTGCTGTGGAACAGTGGTTGAAAAACTTTGCTCTAGAAACTCCAATCAACCTAACAGTCATGTTTATGGCTTGTGGGAGGAAGCCGGAGTCCCTGGAGAAAACCCACACAAGCACAGAGAGAACATGCAAACTCCAAACAGAAAGGACCCAAGTGTGCCCCTTAAATGGATTGCTCACATGCTCTAGAGGTCTCCCATCCAAGTGCTAACCAGGCATAGCTTTTCTTGGTCAGGCTGTTTTCCATTACTAATGGCTATCAGTGCAATTCCATTTAATGTTTGGAATAAATTATTCACAAATAATAAATTGTATGCTTTATTTTTGGTGTTTTGTCATTTTACTGATATCTAACATGGGGATTTCAACCCTCTTACAGTCCCTTCCAAAAGTATTGGAACGGCAAGGTAATTTCCTTTGTTTTTGTTGTATACTGAAGACATTTGGGTTTCAGATCAAATCATGAATATGAAACAAAAGTTCAGAATTCCAGCTTTTATATCATGGTATTTACATCTAGATGTGTTGAACAACTCAGGACAGAGCACATTTTGTTTTAACCCACCCACTTTTCAAGTGAGCAAAAGTATTGGAACATTATTAAATTAAAGCAAAGTGAAGAGTATTTAGTATTTGGTGGCCTAACCCTTACTTGCAATAACTGCATCAAACCTGTGACCCGTTGACTTCACCAGACTGTTGCCTTCTTCATTTGAAATGCTTTTCCAGGCCTTTACTGCAGCCCCTTTTAGTTCTTGTTTGTTTCGTGGGGTTTTTCCATTCAGTCTCCTCTTCAGGAGGTAAAATGCATGTTGTAGTTGAAGGTCCGGTGATTGACTTGGCCACTCTAAGACCATCCACTTTTCCACCCTGATGAAGTCCTTTGTTGTTTTGGCAGATTAGTTTGGATGCATTTTTCTGTAAATTGCCAGACAAAATGGTTTTGTCGACTTCAGAATTCATTCTGCTGCTACTATCATGAGTTACATCATCAATAAAGACTAGTGATCCCATTCCAGATGCAGCCATGCAAGCCCAAGCCATGGCATTACCTCCACCATGCTTCGCAGATGAGCTTGTGTGTTTTGGACCATAAGCAGATCTTTTCTTTCTCTATATGGTTTCATCAGTCCATAAATCTTTGTTCCAAAACCTTTGTGGCTCATCTTTGTACTTCTTTGCAAAATGTAATCTGACCTTCCGATTCTTTTTGCTGATGAGTGGTTTGCATCTTGTGGTATGGCCTCTATATTTCTTCTCTCGAAGTCTTTGACAGTGGATCGTGATACCTTCACCCCTGCCCTGTGGAGGTTGGCAGTTGTCTTTGGGTGTTTCTTCACAGCTCTCACAATGTTTCTGTCATCAACTGCTGTTGATACCCTTGGCCGACCTGTTCGATATTTGTTGCTCAGTACACCAGTAGTTTCTTTCTTTTTCAGGACATTCCAAATTGTTGTATTGGCTATACCCAATGCTTATGCAATAGCTCTGATCTATTTTCCCTCTTCTCTCAGCTTCAAAATGGTTTGCTTTTCTCCCATAGACAGCTCTCTGGTCTTCATCTTTGCTTAACAGCAAATGCAGTTTTCACAGGTGAACCCCAAAGCCAAAAACAAGAACTATTTATTGTTTAAGCAATCAATCTAAAAGGCAACACCTGAGCAACTAGAAACACCCACCTGTCACATGTTCCAATACTTTTGCTCACTTAAAAAGTGGGTGGGCTCAAACAAAATGTGCTCTATCCTGAGTTGTTTAACACATCTAGATGTAAATACCATGAAATAAAAGCTGGAATTCTGAACTTTTGTCTCATATTCATGTTTTGATGTCTTCAGTATACAACAAAAACAAAGGAATTGACCTTGCTGTTCCAATGCTTTTGGAGGGGACTGTATATTTTAGGGGAGAAAGCTCTTCTTAATCAAACCAGCAACGGTTACACAAGAATGAAAAACCCTCTTCATTAACCGAACACGTCAGGTTTCTATTCATTAGTTTTTGTCCTTCTGCAGCAGTTATGAGAGCTTTCTCATTACAAAAAAAACCAAAAGCTTGTTTGATGCAAATGAGACAAAGAACAAAAAAATTACCTCAAACTCCACAAAGTATTTTTAACTCTTTAGTAACCTCAATTTTCCATTCACACACTTCAGGATTTCATCTTCTCAATAACTCCAGGCCAGAACACACAATGTCAGGGTATCACTTTAAATGGGTCTGCCAGCTAATGGACGCTCATCCCTTTTTATGCTTTACCACCAAATTACACTTTCTGCTTTCAGCCTGCATAATAGATTTCTTAACACACCATGTGTGTGATAATGCGTATAGTGCTCTATTGATTAAACTCACATCATTTAGAGCTGGAATAAAAGGCAGGAATTGAAGAAGAGTGTGAGTGAAGGTGAAGTGGCCAATCAGAAAGCAGAGTGAATGAGACTGATGTAGATGAAGAGACGGCCTGAATGAAAAGGTGTGCGGCTATGAACAAGAATCAATGGCCAGAACAGGATCACAGAACAGAAAATAAAGTTGGGTGTGAAAAAGGAAAAAGAAAATTGACAGATGTGGGTGAAAGAGACGAGTAAATAGTCTAATTACCTGTTATTGGCCTCTTATGTCTCTCCAGGTATTCAGGTGACGCATTACACACACGAAGATACTAACAGTCACCCTCAGGTGTGTGTGTGTGTGTGGGAGTCCCATTATGCTTCCCCTATTATCCAGGGTGTAAATGGAGTCTTTGAGAGCAAAGAATGAGGCCATTACCCAGTATCAGTTTAATAAAGAGCAAATTGCTCTCCTCCCTCCCTCCCTTCATCCTCATCTCTTTCTCTTTTTTCCTTCTCTAAGAGAGGAAAGAAGGATGCATCATTATCAGCCTGCTCTGAGCTCTGGTTGTGAAACTGCAGTATTCGGTTCAGGCTGTTGGTTGTTGGGACATCTCGAGCTGAGCGCAGTTCAAAGGGACAGTTTGAGGGTTGTGGCCCCCAGGTTCTGGACTCCCCTCTCTCCAAATGTACAGTGTATTATTCCAGCCAGCTGCAGGGACTGCACGGTTAACGGAGCTGACAGAAAAACTGCACCTTGGTTGTTCATAGGTAATGTGAGCTTCACTGCCAGATCCACGAGCTGCGGCCATTGTGAGGTGATGCTGGATTTCACTCGCAAGACTTTCAGTACCATGTGATCCATTCCCTTCATTTACTATTGGTGACAGTTAAAGGTCTCAAAACCCTCATTTTCATTGATGTTTCAAAGACAGTGGCCATGTTTACATGGGAGCTTTAATTCCTCTTTAATTCAGAAGTTAAATCCTTTTTAAACTGACCTTGTAAACACCTAATTCCAAATGCAAAATGTAATTAAAAAATAAAGTTAAATCCAAATTAGGTGGCTGGTTTATTCCAATTTTAATTCTGAATTAAATAATTTATCTATCTTGTAAACTCTTAATTCTGCGTTAAGTTAATTCCGGTCATTCTGCTCATGCGCGATTTGCCGCGATGACGTGTTGGTGACGACATAATCCAAATTGGCCGCCCGGACTCGAGCCGAGACTATTTTTTTAACAAGAGCCTTAAAAGACACAAATATAATGAAAAGAGTGGATGGACGGAGACATATTCACACGGACACACATACTTATTACACACACACGGAACGGGCTTTGTGGAGATATGAAGCACCAGAGCTTCACTAATGATGCACGGATCATTTTTCACTCAACGTCCGGTATAGTGGAGGTAAAGCAGCTGTTGCATTAACTGCTGGCTTTGATTGACCAAAGTACGGACTTCTATCTCTCTTCTCCTGCTCAGCGGACCAAAGTGAAACGGTATGTTTCTGTTGAACTGCTGTTTCTAAACTACAATCAAAATACAGTAAAAGTGAAAAGAGTTCACATGTGGTCTTCTATGTTGGAGCTGAAAAGAAAAGGTTTATTGTGTGTTTTTACCTGATAGACGTGATACTTCACATCCCCCCGACCAATCAGAACCCTTCCCAACCCCAACCGGAATTCAATGAAGCCAAATAATAATGTTTCCCATGTAAACCTCAATTCGGAATTACTATTTCCATGTAAACACGAAGCAGAACACTTTAATTTTATTAATATTATTTGGAATAACTAATTCTGAATTAAAAAACATCATGTAAAGTGCTAAATAAATATTTAGTGGCCAGTGTCTATAAAATGCGACCTTGAGGATGTGTGCAATTTGACATGAGCTCCAGTATTTTCTAAGGGTTCTATTCTATCATGTGCGTAAGTCCAAAAAGCCACGCAGCGGTGCTGTTTTTGGCTGTGTGCTATTTTCATACTATGTCCAACGTAAAGTCACAGTTTGATCCACTACAGAGTGAAACAAGCTGTCATATGCAGATGAGGATGGACCACAAACTGTTACCACACATATTTTAATGAGGCTCAGCTCAGGTCACTTTAAACAATTTATATTTAAAACTGCGTATTATGGAAGCCAATAGTTCTGTTTCACTGCAAACATCCCTCTGTATTAAAGCAGGACGCTCTGCAGCCGCTTTATTTCCTCATATCTTCAGCACATCTAACACGGTCACACTTTACAATGATGATGATGATGATGATGTTGATGATGAATGTGATGACGATCAAGGAAAAGTATTTTAACTGTCACTCAGTCACACTGCAAATCTGTTCTATGATCTGATCAAATCAACCTGTTATATTGTTTATCAATGAAGGCGTTTCAAATTAAAAGTGAACGTTATCATTTTCACAGATTTTAATGACATTTACAAGCGTTGGGAAAACTCCAGGTTCTGTCATTTCTAGACAGCCCCAAAAAAATGACATCACCACCTCCTTTCCTTCAGCCCGCCTTCATTCACACATACGTGCTTTGTGGCTCCTTACGCGCGGTGGGCGTGTCAGCAGCCTTGACTGGAGAATACGCATAGGAGAGAAGAGCGTAACTGCAGAAGCGCTTAAGTCCAGACGGGAGAATAGACCCCTAAGATTGCAACAAGTAGACCGCCCTATTTAAATGAGTGTTTTGCTCATTCAATGTGGAGATGCGAGTGCACAGAAGCACACAGTGACATTAAATTGGAGGCAGATGGTCTTCTCTGTCTGCTGCACAAACATTTATTAATTTAGAAAACAAAATAATTTTTTTTTTAATCTGAGTTAATTCAGCAACACAGTCTGTCAATCAGTCCGCACCATTTGAAGATGATCTACTGACCATCATCCAGTGCAGGTCTGAGCTCCTGAGTAGTGCTGTGTCACCACACTTTCATATGTGAACATTGTGCCATCACTGCGTAAATTATGCAGTTTGGCGTTAAAAACATCACTGGAGCGGTGCGTCTATATTGCGCACAGCATCCTCTCTCTCCACCACAGCCACACCAGACTTCACACGCACTGCTGCGGGTGCGCAGCATTTTCTCTTCCTCAAACATACTTTACTCTGCATTTTTTTATTCAGTGGCTATTAAATATTGACTATTGTTTTATTATCCCCCGCCCACAAAGTTTGGAAGGGGGACATAGGTCCGTCCACGTTAAAGGGGACAGCTTTTCTCAAAAACTGTTCAAGATAGGATAACCAAATTCGGTGTGTGGCTTCAGGGTATCAATACCTTGATGGAGTTCGAAAATGAGAAGCGCACAAATATTTTTTCTGGAGTTATTGCCCTTGTGCCGTTTTTTTTTTACTTTGATGTATCTTCATAGGGGACAGCTTTTCTTAGAAACCGTTTAAGATTAAGTTAATGATTTTATATTTTGATGTGATAATTTTTTCTTATGTATACATCTAAGTTCTTAGATTTAGGACATTTAGGAAAAATGCATTGCGCTCACTGCATTGATTTATTTGCATTTCCCCCTCCCATTTTTTGCGCCCCTTATGAGATCCGCCTATTTTACATTTTCATCAGAGGGAAACACGCCAAATGGATTGAGGGTGCATTGTGATGTGCAGAAGACGTGCAGTCCTGATTCCCTGGGGATTGTACGCCTTATTAGTGCGTGGAGTGACGTTTGCACACGTTTCAATACCCCTAAACCTTTAGGGCTCTATTCTCCCATGTGCGTAAGTCCAAAAAACCGCAGGGTGATGGCAGCGGTCTTTTGCTGCAAGAAATGTGCAAAGAGTTCAAGGACACAGTAGCTGACCATCACTGCAGTACAGGATATGTGGCTGTAGAAGATAAATAGATTATTAAAATAAAATACTGGTATTTAATTCACATTTGCTGCTAAAATAAGGAGTCAGATCTCAAATTTTTGTCTCATTTTACAAACATACAAGCTTGAGAGTCATCTCGAGACAGAAAAAATGTCGTGATTATGTTGTGGCCTCAAATGGCATCACTAGAGAAGCATTTCCTCAACACTTGACTGATGATTTATATCTCTGACCGATAGGAGCAACTTCCACCTGCTGCGTAAGAATGAGAAG